>NW_008752040.1:279879-460318 GCF_000715545.1 Opisthorchis viverrini | reverse complement strand
TCAGACGTGCGGATTATAGGTTAGCTTCATGAGCCGGGTGTGTATGGTCTTCAATAATTGCATCTAAAAACTTGTACTCCAAAATGTACTCTTCAATCGGTTCTACAGCCTTTATTGGGGTCTAATTCATCACCGACCTTGGTTACATCTTCCCGGGCCACCAAGGACGTAGTATACACTATGGCGTTGCAGTACACAAGTGAATTCGAACCGATTCCGCGTTGGCGGCCCCCTTCTTAAGGGCCGACATATCTCTCGTACTTCAAAGTTGTCTCGAACTACACCATTCTCTTTCCTCTTTGGGAATAGCATCTATTCGGGGGACTCTTTTAGAAGGCACCCACTAGATTTCGTTAAAATTAGTGCCGTAGCTCAGTTTCCTAATTCGAAATTCAGCAGTGTGCGTTCCAAACAACTTCTAATAGCAGAAAATGGCAACTCACCCAGTAGTAATGCGGCATTGCTGGACGGTCATCTTTGGGCACCTCTGGAATATCAGCTTCGCGTAGCTTTTCTCCATGAGCTTGCACCTCACCTATGACAATTGGCTGGACTGACCGCGGATAGATATCGTTTTGGCGCCCAATGATGATATATTGAACAGGCTTCTCTGGCCTAAGAACAATCTCCTCACCTTTCCTTTTAAACGTGAGGTTTTTGGCGAGAACGTCCCACGGATAGTGTCTTTCGTAGCCGCACTCTGACATAAACTGGTCGTAGGTATGCACATCAAACGGTACATTTACGCCCTGATCATCTGTGGGCAATGGAAAACACAGCGATATATAGTACAAGGGAATAATGTTCTGTTGAATTCAAAACAGTCTCAGTTATCTAGCTCATGGTGAAGTTTCTAGCTATTTAAACTCACACCAGTGCGATTGTACGCACTGGAATAATGACACCTGGTTCTCAATACAACTCTTGAGATCGATGAAAACTGTGTACATTTCTCTACGGTCGGGTCACTCAGGTGAGCCTGACCCCGGCAAGATAGTTTTCTAACGAAGGACAGTTTAGAAAACGTGTGGTTGGTATTGGGAAACGTGGAAGTATTCTGATTGGAAGGCACTTACAGAATGTTCCTTCATTTTGACAGAAGAGGTTAATTGAAGTTAGGTTGTACACTGCACCGAGATCCACGAAATAGTAGGGAAATTGAACAGCAGACGGGGCAAACGTTGTGTGAAACTTTCCATCAACTGCGCAAGGTTGCCATTTGCCGCTACCAACCACTTCCTTATTAAGAGCCACATTTGGAGCTGCGTAAAAGACAGAAGAAAATTTGCTCTGACTAAAGTGGACAAAAAAGATGGTAGGAGATATTTTTCGGCGGGAGGAGTAAACACGCATTTGCAGATTGAGACACTGTCAACGGGAGACTCAACCGGCCATGGTTCCTCTACTTCGACAAACTTTTCATTCTCAACTGCAACGTGGTCGGTACATTTTAAACTACCACGTGCACATGCTTCCGTGTAACTGACAAACAAAGAAGTGATTCTTGGTAAACAATTGGTAGCTCTCCACTGGAAGACTTAGCAATGGCGGAACAAGCACTGAAAATGGGACAAAACATATCTAGGAAACGTTGAGGTTTTGAGTGGGAGACGACGGTCTACGCCACAGAGACTGATGAATGAGGTGACGAAAATCGTCAATCATTCCATTGCTTACCGAATAGAAGACGTAGAATTAGCAAGTCTTTTGGGGACGGCTTTAGACCAGTCGAGCTGACATGTGATGGTGTGCGGTTTTCAGGAAGAGAGTCCTCAGCCGAAGTAGCTTAGATGTCAAGTGCACTTATTCTCACCAATCTTTTCCCCCACCCCAACTAAATTGTCGTAGCACTTACAGTCCCACACAGACCAACGAAAGATACCAGTGGTACCTGAGGTGAGTCATTAATTGAAGCACCTTGAACCGGAAATTAAGGGATCGAGCCCGATTGAAAACTATCTGAAACTCCTTCAAACCATCAACCGTAAGATTCAGGCAACCACATTGACCGACAATAACCTTTAACTGGCATTCAACACCGGTTTGATGTGCTAATCTGAAAAGGCCCCACTGATTGTTTCTCCACCTGCTTTGAAACCTCGCCGACCCGGTAACAAGCTCACCTGGCCTGATGAAGCTGTTTTGTCAAAAGCGAAACGTTAAGTCCACTTAAAACTCCCGGTTGTTTACCAAACCCTTCTGAGATGACGACTTCTCAGTTGCTTCGAAACTAACTCAAGAAGTGTTTCTGTTCGCGAATTCCGATCAAAGGCGCTGGCAAAGCTTATCCATTTTTCAAAAGTTGTTTGCGGGCGAATCCGACGCGTGAGTGCTGCGACAGAACCGCATCAGTCAGGAAAGTTGTCTTCTTATAGACAATGCGGCGAGTTTATTCTGATGATACGGAAAAGTTTGGGTACTGATCATTCGGGTTTGTGTCACACGGCGTTTGAAGCAGTCAGATAAAACGCATGAGAGCCAACCTTCTTACCGTTGCATTCGATTCGAATATGGGGAGATGATCACTGACTGACCTGTCGGCTTCTCTACATTAGTGTATTCATGTTCGGTGGTATTCTGTAGATGGCTGTTGAACGATGGGGTAATCGGAGGACGATCAGGGCAACATGTCAAAGAGTGATGAGACACGATAGGCAAAGAGCAGTTTACAAGGCCGTGATAAATGCCACAGACCAACTGCTTCGATTTACCAGGTTTGCGAGCGAACTGGCATATTGGTATTAAACAACATCATTCAATTTTCATTATCATGTGTATGAGAAGTGTGGACCACAAAAGAAAATAGTTAATGAGCATAGGTTTGTCGACTAAAACCAGATATTTAACTAGCCTCCGTGAACTCAAGCCTTCAACGAGGAAACGCATATATTTAACCAGGTTGTTTCTTTTTCAAGAGGCCACCACACCGAGTTGGCCAGGCTGTGTTCACATTACTCGCAAAGATCCATACCGGAATGGGATGTAATTTACACAAACTTCCACGCCAAATGACCCGTTAAACAGATTTCAGAGATCCACACGGATCCCTAATGCCGCAGAACAACCGTTCATCGTTTCTGTTATGTGGACAAGAAGGAGCGCATAGGACGAGAAGAGAACTTACTTTCAGATCGAACCCCAGATGACAACAGTAGTGTCAGAAAGAAGACGAACCAACGCAGACCAGTCATGGCTGAATGATTTCGCAACACTCAGTCAAGATACACTGAATTTCCTCCCTTCGGATGTCCAATTAAATAACAAATTCGGAACGGCTGTGTAAACATGTCAACCATGCTCATGTATTGGTAAATCAATCATATTTACTGTAGCTATTATTATGTTACTGACCGAGCCTAAAACAGGTCTCGGCTTGGGATAGTTTCTCAGTTTACTCAGGAAAAACTACCTCAACTTTCGTATGGAATATCGGATATCGGTTGGTTCAGTCCAATACGGTCATGCAATTGGGGTAGATTTACGTTTCCTTGACATATTCCCAATAAATAAAACGTTCTGTGTATTCTTGGTATTTAGACGAGACGGAAAATCCATACAAGCTGCTATTCTGGGAAGAATTCCTAAGTAATTTGTCACAAAGAATTGAAAAATTGTTCTGATGCCGTCATTAGTGGAAGCATCAGTATTGAATTTCCCAAACATTGGTCGAAACATAGCTGTGTCCTCACTTTACTTATGCTTAGCAAACAATTGGTGAATTAGTTGCACATAGTACGCATTTCTGGGGCGAAATTATTACTGTATATAACTGATTGAGCTTCGTTCAATGAAGTGCACTGTGCCCATTGTAGGTAACTGGATCAGAAAAGGGGAAACTCAGTGGGTCGAATCAGTACCGAAAAACAAGATCATTTAGGCGGTGAGTTTGTGCCTACATGGCGACACAAAGCTGAGGCAGTTTATCAGTAATATGGTTCCTCACGATTTCCAACTCGCTTGCAAATCTGCTGACCGTACGACTCACCCAATTCTAGTCTGAGATCAGCAAACTAACTGCCAGTTGACACTTGTGAATGTCATGCGCAGTTGCTATGGCAACCGGTGCACTACATGGTTTGGTTTGACCTCACCTGAATTGACTTGATTGGACGTGCACAGCTGATGCTCCAATATGGATTCCTGAGAACCACAGGATTTCGATCTGTTTATCGGTCACCACCACTTCCTCTAATGATGTTGAGATTCTGCCTCCCAAATTTTCTGATTTCTGTGGCTTTTTGGGAAGTGTTCACACCCGGGTTGTGTCAGCTGCTTTCTTGTTTCCGTACAGTCCTATTGAAGGAAGCTCACAATGACAGCCTCGCATTACTCTACATCGAGCATATTTTGTGTCCTGGTGGTTGACACATGCTCTACCTACACTGTGACGACCTTGACCGCCATAACATGGCCACGATTGCACCAAAATTACGGAACTCTGTGGCGTTGATCACACCGAGTGAATGGTGTTTGAATGGGTGCTAGAGCGAATTTCTCCACGAAAATCATCAAGCTCAATCAAGCAAAGCGTGGTGGTGGTTAGAATGGTTCTATTGCAAACCGACTGATTCCAATGTCCTTAGGCCAGGTAACTTAAATGGGAAAACTATAGCTGCTGATATGCATTCACGTGACTAACTAAACTTGTCCAGCAATCGACTGGAATCATTTCTGTGTTGATGACGCAGAAAACGCCATCAACCCAACTTGTATAACCTGCTTTGGACTGACGTACTCTAATTTCCCCGCGAATTCGTCGGCCAGAAATGCACTCACTGAGAGCCCATCACTACTCTCTCTATGTGAAATCATGTTCAGCTGTTTTGATCAGAGGATCAATCCTTCGGAAACTACAAAATCAAAATCATTCGTTTTGTGGTTGTTTTCAAATGGTTTACGGTCAGCTGCAGAATCTTTCAGTGGCCAGCCCAGGCATGGGAATTCGATTAACTGATGCTACTGTTGTTCAGAGCAGAATGTGGGTAATTTGGATGTCAAAACGGCGTAGTGGAATTGCACGGCGTTTCAGTTGCTGTGGCCAACCTTTTCAAGTGTTCCACAATCAACTGAACACGTGTCAACTGCAGCGTCATTTAAGGTCCGCTATCGTGCCTCTCTTCCGATTGCTGTGATCCTGAGATCAATTCGCAGCCATGCGGTCAGCGGTGTGTGTGTGGGGGGGGGGGGCGTACGTTTACGCATGAATGAGAGTGCCTCCGTTTGTGGTTATGCTGGCTGGGATGCGTCACTGTTGAGATCCTAGCTTGACCTCCTGCCACCATGCAATCAGTGCAAGTCAGATAGTTGGGCTGGCGACGATCGGGTGTGTTGATCTCAAGGGTTTCAGCGCATGCCCGTTCCACGTGTGGCTTCAATCCTGTCTAGACAATACCATCGAAGTTTATTTGTGGCCTAATTGAGTTGCATGGAGCACAATTGTTTAGTCGCGTTCAAGTTTTTTGCACTCGACTGGATTTCGTGGAGGAAAACGCACATGTCATTTGTGCTCCGTGGAGTTGTCTGGTTGTTTGACCTACGTATTCAGCCGGACATTCGGAACATGGAATTCTGTAGACGCAACCTGTGCCATGTCTCAGTTCCATAGGGCCCTGAATGGCGTCTGAAGTGTGATTTCTATGGGGTATTCCCACATTGACAACCGAATTTTCCTCTCCATTTTTTATCGTTCTTGGAAGCGTTATCCTCATTTGTTGGACAGGCAGTCTTATGAAGTATTTATCGGGCCGTGACACCCTACTGAGCCGTTTCTTCCTATCTGCTCGTTTGTAACTATGATCGGATGTCTCCAGCATGCGTTTTAAAGTGATTTTTCTGGCCACTGATCGCGGCTTTAGCGCTCTAACCTTGAGAAGTACAGCCAAACGGTGAGCGCTTATCAGGATTCATACACACTGCACAATCTTTCTCGTTCAGTTTGTTTAATTCTTCCCAGGGAAATCCCAGCTGAGTGTCAGCATCGCCGCCTGAAAAATTTATGGAAGTATCCAAAGCAAGCAGTTTGGTTATCACGTGTTCTTCAAAGCCGTTGCTTTGCATCTAAACACTGATGCAAAGCATCTGTAGTTTTGTAAGCGGGTCACGCTGTTCATGAAGGAAATACTGATAAACATGTGTACGAGTCACCATAAATAACTAAGATTCCACTGGGAGGCGACCAGAATATTGTCGGAGAATTTTAACGTGGTTTGTTTTTGCACAGTGATGTGCCTTGTTTATGCACCCCCTTGATGGCTCAGTAGACATGATCATGGAAACTCAAGCACACGAAAGTGGCATATTTATGTTAGTGATAGATCGGCATCCCATCACTAAGTAGTGCGGTCCTCTGGATAGTGTAGACACTGAGAACAAATCAACACTTCCACAGCGAAGTCTACAGTATCACATTAGTACTTGCAGCACTCTTCCCAGTTTTCCATCCCGTTACGAAAACTTATTGTGAACAAGGAGAAGTTTACTGTTTATTGTTTATGTTTTATACGTTTCTGTCCGTGTGTCTCATGTAGTGTTTGTCACCATCATTTGTAATAGTAATCCCAGTTGTATCTGGTTTTTCCTCGGTTTCCATGATAGGCTTGGCGCCTTGTGCGGTTCTAGGTTGATTAGGGAGCTCTCGTGGCAGATTCGCGTTGGCGATCAACTAAAGTCAGGTGTGAAGTCAGCCCTGGGTTTAATTCATTATCAGTTTACTGCCGGGCTCTATAACTCTACTTATGGCACATAAGGGGTACGAGTATCTTACCTTCGTTAATGTCTTAGCCCGCCCTTTCAATTTGGGTGTGCGTAAGTGGTCGAGCCTTCTGATGAAATCAGGAGCGAACCGCAGATTGGTAGGAGATTTTTGCCATCGCTTGTTCGTAGACCGTATTGGATGAAGGCCAACCAACTTTGCACTGTGGACATGACGGGTGAGTGATGCTGGTATACCCACATGCACACATACTCGGGCGTAAAAGTGAGGATGAATGTTTCTTAGTTCTAAGCCCGCGATTTTGCTTGAGTAGTTTATTTGCTCGCGAAGAAATAAAACCGCTGCTAGTGCGATGCGTGTACTATGAATGCTCACAGCACTCATGTCCTGGCAGGAGTGATAATCTGCTGCTGGTTGCTTGCTGGGTCGTTATAATCCTGAGACGCGTGACTGAAGAAGGTACAGTGCCATCTGTTTCAGATTCTCGCTTATTGATTTCGGTCTTTATCCTCCTACTGATCAGTTAGAGCTCTGTTCGCTAGATTGAAAGCTTACACACAGCCACCGTCTTATGTTTTCGCAGATCACACAGTAAGTGGCCCAATATCCATACGTGACTGATTGCTGTGTGGCAGATTTTGCTACGTCACAACACTCGAGCACGGGATTTGATACGCCAGATACAGTTCTTATCTTATGGGAATAACGGACTTCTTGGTTCATTGTTTTTTCAACTGTTGTCTAAGCAGATTGTAGTTGAAAGGAATGCATTGGAGTAACTATATCCGATCGCTAGAACTAAGCCTACTGGATTCATTCCGCGATGAGTCACTGAATGACGGTTGCTCTACGCAACCTGTTTAAGACGAACCTCTTGCCGATATATTATCAAAAATGAAGTCGAATACAACGTGGCGACTCCGCGTCCCTGACGGAAAATATTTTCTTCTGTTTACTCTCTGAAACAACTCTGTCTCATGGAATCTCACTGAAAGATTTGTTATGGCTTCCATCCATCCAGTCTGGATTCACTACTCTCCCTGTGATACTTTCGTACTGGATGGATAGCATTCCATTCTGGAACCCAGCTGAATCTCTCGTTTATGATGATTCTAAGCAACTGAGTGTGAAGCTTCAGGCCGCTTCATTTTTCAATTGGTACGATATTCGACATATCACTGTACATGTATAGACGTAATGCACTACTCACATGGTTGAGGAAAACGCTCAGATAGCCCCAGACCGGCTTAGCCTTTCTTGGAGTTAATTAGGTAGGCACAATATATCAAAAGAGTGTTTTTTCTAACTTTATATAATTTGGGTTCAAGTAGAACATAAGTTTGACAGGGACTCAGGGACTGCATCCACCTGATGAGCCCCAGTATGGGCGAAACCGGTCGTGGGCTATCGATTAGTTTTCAACAAATGATGATACTCACGTCTAAACACTGCGTTATGTATTTCTGGACCCCTTCACTAAATTTATCCTGAGACCCTGAAACTCTTTTTGGACATTATGGGCTGGTGAGGCGCGTCCTGGTAAATTTTATCATTTTTGAGCCTTTAGTATGTATGGTGGATTATATAGTGCTTCGTCCAGCGTTACTACACTTGTGCACGCTGATCTTCCTAAGACCACTTGAAAATTTATGATTAGCGTTTATGATCAGAGCCACTGCCCAATCGTACATCAACTTGCAGAGATTTCGTATCCTCTTTATGGCTGTTTGTTATTAGACACTGAGGTCACCACAACCTATATTCGAGGACGGCTACTTATCCTACCCATCTGTTGCAGAAGTCCCTGCTTTCGTATCACATCTACACGTGTTCCATCATTTTACTTCGGACCTCTTATCTGTATTTCACTGAAACCTTACCATCTGTGCGCAGAAATTTAACGTCTTCCTGACTTCATTTGGTCTAAATTGTGCGGGTTTGGCGTGATATCTAGCTTAGTTCCACGGGTGATACACGCATGCATGTTAGACGAACAGATCAGAGATGATTTGAGTTGTGGATGGCTGTCAACTAGTGACAAATGTGTACAAGTGGTTTGCCAAAAGCACAGGCCTCACGCTGGAATGAATGCCCAGATTGTGGACTAAAACAAGTGGACGGCATTGACTAGGGACCTGAGTGCATAATTTGAATTACGCACTGTTTAAGAAAGTGATCAGATTGGTTAGCCGCTTGAGGACTACGCAACTGAGTAACGAGTACACAATGCTTGAAGCTCTTCGATAGCCCACGACCGGTTTCACCCTTCTTGGGGCTCATCAGGTAAGCGCAGTCCCCGAGTTTCCGTCAACCTGAACCCAAATTTCAGCAAACTTGCGAGTAGTTTCCTTTATGAAAATATACTGTGATATCTTGAATATCGTGCTAACTGAAACATGAGGTGGCCTGTGTGCAACATAATCAGTGGTGGAATATCATAAACGAGAAATTCATTTGAGTCTCTCGTAAAAACCAGATTGTGGCAGTTTTCATTTGATGTCATTATGTATTGGCCTGTCTCTTACGACCCTTTAGCCGTTAATGACTTGTAACAGAAAACAAAACTATCTTGGTGATAGGGCTTGCCTAATACATACTCAGCCACCTCAGTGTGTTAGGTCTAATCTGATGCTCTAGCTAATCAGAATCGCCACCTAGTATCCAATGAAGCACCCCTTCGTCGCCATGGCGAGACTGGTGATTAAAAGTTTAAAGACACCCAAGGTGTCGAAATTGAGGGGCTAAGTCTCACGAATACAAAGTAAGACCATTTCTTACGGCTGCCTTATGCATCAGTTTCATTTGTTTCCAATAGTGAGCATAAAGGCTGAGGAGTATCGTCATCGACATCACGTCGGTGTTGGAGACCTACGCTTCACTGCCGTAAGGCCTTAATCTAGAGAAAAACAACGGAGTGAGGTTCATATTACTAGCCGGCTTCAAGCAATCCGAATTCCGTAAACTTACATAAAACACGAAAACCAAGCAAAATGATGGGCAGCCATATCTCTCAGAGTCTGTCGACTACGCAGACCCCATTCCGTCGCACTAACAACGGTTGGGTGTCCCATATGCGTTTATTTTTTTGTTCCAGATAGCGGTCGAAAAAACACATCAGACCGATTCTCGTACGTTCTGCAAACCACAAACTCGGACTACTGACCAAATCAAGTATGATTAATTGGTGGGATTCAGCGGAAACATAAGTGTCGCGCTCTCTCCAACGTCAGCATCACTTGCCAAGTGTCGGTGTAGTCTAGAAAAGCTCAGGTTGGATCAGTTACGACTTGGAAGTTGCTTGTAACTACTAGTCCTGAATGTCAATCCTGCGGTGGGACCCGGGGTAACTTCCAACTTCATCTCAAGAGAAATGGAGTCTACCAGATCAGACCAGATGGATCATAATTCTGGCATTTTCATACCATTAAATATCCGGAAATAATCGAAAGATCTGTTGATCATATTCATATTTCATGCAAGTACCCAAACTGTTTACATTAACTTGCTTAACAAAAGATGAGAGTCAAAGCTCGTTTACCACCGAAAAGTAACGATGCAGACAATAAAAATAAGGCCAAGATCAGAGTTTGTGAGTGAACATGCGAAAACTGATCGATTGTCCTTTGAGGCCGGCGGTCTTTAAGGCACACCTTGGGAATCTCAGTTAGCGTACAAAAGCCTTTTAAGCGCACAGACTGGGGTTGCGTAAGAGAATCGCAACTGCCTCAGACATGACCGAACATTGGTGTTGAAATGTTCTCAATAGAGAGACACGCGACTTCTAAAATGACCTAAAACCGGTGTTGTTCCATCCAAATGAGCGATACCGCGTTTGTAACAGTGTTTGGTTGGCAGCCGAAACTCATCGTGCTTTTTAACTCCTCTGCTTAACTTTGCGTTGTATGACCTATACATTCCACCGTAGACACGGCGTGAGGGAGTGAACTATGATGCTTTGGGCATCTTTGATAGCTCTGTTCATCAACAGAGTAATTCTAGACCATTTTCTGGGCGAGGTGACCGGAAGCTTTGCCGACCTGGGTAATGCATGGGCCAGGTCATATGGTTCGTAGCTGGATCCCATTTGAACCAAAGACCGACAACAATAGACTTCTCTTTTGAATTGGCCAGTTTCGTTTTCTTGATGATTGTCAACATACTTCTTGAAATTAACCTGTCTGAGTAGAATTTTTAAGAAGTAGGCCTTTCAGTGACTGCAATTGGACCTTCACAGAAGTTATCTATTGACCTGCCATGAAGATATTGAAAATCAGGAGAACTTCCTTTTTGGACGTTTTGATCACCAGAAAAAACGGGGGCATTGTCACTCTGTGCATCGGAAATAATAAAATGATAACCACGGAACTGTAGCAGCCTTTCGGTGCCTAGATGCCATACCACCCGAGGAAGCACGAGGGCTGAGAGACTTGCAGGTTTCCCAAGACTAGACAACAAAAACCAAAATACTGGAGTTGGATTCGAACGACTCTAACCGGTGAACTACGTAAACTGGACAGTACCCACACTTGACGACTTTCAGTACAAACGTGCATTGGTGCAGATTACATTCCATACAGCTAGACAAACTTGCACCTCGGATAAACTCGCGAAGGAAACTGAATTTCTGAAAAATGTACTGCGGCCGATTAACTACTCTGACCGCATCATCAGAAAGCACTTAGATGCGAGTGATGAACCGTAAACAGTACCGAAAAATGACATTTACCCTGATTTCTCCTACACTCGTGATCACGCTATCAGCCTATTTAAACGGACACCAAACGTATCTCTGAATTGGGCGTACACTGCAGCGCAGACGTGTACGTAATCATATAGATGAGCTACACCACTTCAGCCAATCGAAATACCGACTTCAGTTTTATCTACAACTCATCGCACTTATCAGTTCGCATGCAGTTGAAGACTTCAAACACCAGCAAAGGAGCACGTGCCCTAATACACCGTACTACGTCAGCCTATCGTAACCCAACGCTGATTAAAACAAGGGTCAAGTCGCCGATCGCTAGGCATCTGATCGACACAAGCCATCGTTCCGGGTCGTATCATGAGACAGGCCGCGAAAGATGTTGACGTTGATTGAGGCCACATTGATTAGCCTTCTTAAGCATTTCATTCGCACTCGTAAAGACCTATGGGTCACCCAGAAACTGCCTTGGTTTTCTTAATCAGATACATGTATGAATGTTGCAAGCTGCTTTATATTGTGTCTTACCTTGTTTTACACATTTTGCGATGGAGTATACGAAATGGATCCAAACTGCAGCCTTGTTATCCTCATTACCTTGTTCAAACTGAGCAGGGAAGCACAGTGCTGTATTTTTTATAGTACGAAAAGTTTAGAGACAATTAGATTGACGTTTCACATAGGGTCAGCTGAAGTCAGTATATAACGAAAAGCCGAGTAGCAATGTACAGCTGTTTCAGTCTAAGTTGGAATCATCAACAGTGCGCATCTCATGAACTTTCACCGAAATTTGAACTCAGCCTCCCGGCTGGTGCGTGAAGCCCCAACCGTTCTGCCAACAGTGGTTGATTTTTGTTCTGCCTGTTCCTGTGAATGGAATATTGGCGAACAAGGACGATAATTCTAAGAGAGCTATGGGCTTTAATTCCATGGCCATGTTGACTTCCGTCTACGAATATAAACGCATATTGAAGGTGATGCGTTTCAAGAAGGCTCCAAGGATTTCTGCTAGCCTTTGAGCCGTGGAATAATATATGGATCTGAACGTATCGAGGAGGTTTCCAACCGGACGGCCTAGCTCAGGGATTTTGGGTCTCAGGGTCTAAGAAGCACCCGGTCCTGAAAATTAATGTTCTCAATCATAATCTGGGTAATGGTGCCGGCATCCTTCAGTCAATTCGAGATGCCCGGTACCATACGGAGCTTTTTAAAGTCGAAACACGGCGTCGTGGATTATAGCATCTTAGTACTTCATGCTTGTTTTGACAAAAAAAACTCCAAATCACACACCACATGGCACTCAATCTTTTTAAAGCTATCCGAGCCGAATTCGGTCCGGAATTCCCATGTTTAATATAATGTTCTGTGTCCGGCTGGTCCTCTCTTTTGAGATAGCTTCTTCTTTTGTTTTTCTTTTGTTTAGTCATCCAGAGGTATACAAAAGTTATAGTCCTTTGAACTATCAGGCATACACAAGCACTTTACCATCCATGGTTTCGTGAGATTTTAGACGTTTCTGGCTGCGGCAAACCCACCACGTAGTGAGGCGCAAGCGGGTAGTTGATCATGTGCGGAAATTCCTCAGGCGAAAAGGTTTTCGGTGCAATGCGCTGGTTAAGCATCGTCTATACAAAATGGTTGTCCTTTGTACCTAAAACTCGAGTGAGTGAAGGCCTGAAAAGTTCATGAAAAGCAGGAGGAAATGGGAGCTTCTAGCATACAATTGAGCCAACTGAAACCTTCACGCCTTCCTGTCGGGTGTGGTTCTCTTGGAATGGAGCTGGAAATCCCCCAGAGCGTTTTGCCAGCACTGTCTAGTCAGCAACTGTCAAACGTGGTGTGCCGGACATGTGTTGACTGAAGTTCGCGAAACGTACTTCGCTGATCCAGCTGATGGCATTTTGTTTCACCGCAATATTCAGGTACACTTCTCCTGGTATAGTTTGCAAATTAGCATACGTCTCCTTTGATGAATTGCTAAGATAATTGCCTATTACTTCCATTTATATTCTATTAAACAGGACTCATTTCTCGTGGTTGTATAGTGCTCACGTACTAGTGCACACATGTGGATAGTACACACTTCCGGTGCGTTGCCATAGATGATGATGGTGATGAGAACGACAATAATGATGAGCGAGTGGCATACTTGAATAGACCTTAGCGAACGCAGTGGTGTACGCTAGCAATCGAATGTTGTTCATGGAACTTCTTCTTAAATAACATTGGGGATCCTCACATACATGCATCTGAACTTCGGATAATGTGCTGATACATCCTCCTCTTCAAAAATTGCTATCCCTTTATCTCTAGAAAATGAACCAAATTCATTTTCTTGAATGAAGCTACTCACAAGGTTGATGATAAATCCAACAGCCCACAATCGGTTGCGTCCTTTCATTTCGCGCTCATCAGACAGGCCCAGCTCTCGAGTTTCCGTCAATCTTATGTTCTACTTCAATCCAGATGGCCCGAAGTTCGACAGATACACTCAATCGCATACGAATTTGGTTTTCATGGGAGACCCACTTAAAACCTAGATGAATCTCTCGTTCATGGCATTCTTCAACAGAATGTAATTTTTATTTGATTTTCAGGTAACATTCTCTGATTCGAGGTAACGTGAATGCAGTGATTCATGCAGCACTTACTTCTGCCAGATAAACTCGGGCAAGTTGCACACAATGTAATTCCAGATTACTGATTCCATACAACCTCTGCTTTTCCTTTTAATTATCAACTTATCACAACTTGAAGAAGCCCATTTGACTCTCTCTACGTTTCGCGCAGAGCACATGGAGTAAAGTTGCGCTTAGCTGAAGACTCTGCTTTTCCTTTTAATTATCAACTTATTACAACTTGAATAAGCCCATTTAACTCTCCCTACGTTTCGCGCAGAGCACATGAAGTAAAGTTGCGCTTAGCTGAAGGTTGGATGCGAATCAAGGTAGAACACAAGTGCTCATCAATAGTGTGCAGGTGCACTTGAGATTTTGCGTCATACAAATGATTGCATATTTTCGCTCCTCCAGGGATTAATCGGTTTTGTGCTGTATGCCAATTTGTTGGAGTTTTGTGTGAATTTACTGATAGCCGATGGGATAAACGTTTACTGACAACTAGTGGTGTTCTATTGAAACTGACTGTCCCAACAGCCCCACAGTTCATCGTAAGGCTAATCAAATTGTCTAATGTTTACGCTTTTGTCGGACTTTTGCAGCAACCGTTCGCGCGTTTGTTATGTACAGCAATCCAGCTTCGCGTGGATGGCACTCGTCACAAAATCGGAGGCCATTCGTGTTACAGATTGGGTGGTTAAAATGGGCTTGAAAGGAAATCATTCTTTTGGGCATGGGTTTGTCAAACGGTCCGTTTTCCTACAGATATGCAGTGAGAGTCTGGAGAGAGACAATATGGTTATTACAACTTCTGCTGCGGACGATCACAACATAACGAACGGTCACAACATAACGAAGATCCTTTTGAAGACTTTCAATGACGTAAAGATGTGAGTTTTGTTTCGGTTTGAACCAAGATGTAAACACGCGGCAGATCGGTCCTGAATGGACATACTGATAGCTGGCATCAAAGAGGAATACAAATAGTTTTGCTTCGTTTTGATCACATTGAAATGCCCGTTATTTTGAGGGACTTGCTCACCTGTTCAAACGGTTGCATTCATAGAAAAAGGAGACCTAGCGGGAAAATTGAATTCATGTTCGAACGTGTGAAACATGCCGGCTGACGCTCGTTTTCCTTCTAGTGTAATGCATTCAACCATGATCCCTAGCTATCCGAAGCCATCATGACTTAACTGAGTGAGCAATGATGCAAGTTCGGTTCGGCTGTTTCTCGGCTCAACTGTGTTGTATGATAGTGTCCACGCAAATCTAACTTTTCGTTGAGTCAGAAAAGTATGCTTGTTTGCACCTTTTTAGAAAACCACTCAACCTGCGACATTGACCAGAGCTCAGACTTGGTTAGAGTGAATAGCAGTTCTCTCATTCTGCAATCCAACAGTGTGCCCATTCTCTTGCATTTTTCAGCCATTTCATATGCAGATCTTTAGAATATATTCGATTCAGAGGTTCCCAATTCATTCGTCCTCCGGATTCACCTTAACGAGCGCTACTTGTGATGCAAAAGACATAAATCTCATGTATCCCATTATATCTCATGAACACATCCTCACACAGTCATTTGGGCAGGTTACAAAAAAGCTGTTTACAGAAAGAAATCAAACAAAAACGGACCAATATACTCATCTCTGTATATCAGCGGCAAACCGAGTAGTTAAAAGGAAAACTTATTCAAATGTTAAGAAAATGTTTTGGGGACGAACCGTATCGACACCGCGTTTGATGTCACCCCGAAATACCACCTTGTTCGGGTCGTTGCGTAAGCAGTTTCCTTGGAACTCCTTCAGCACGACGTCAACTTTTTTCTTGTATTTTTTTGTATACTCATCATCCGGGAAGAAACAGGGCAGGCGACCACACGCTTTTTGCGTATCGTCTGAAATGGGGAAATTCCACATTCTGTGAAAAGGTACCAGGTTATAACCTGTCTCCACACACATCTGCCTCACCCAGAAATTGGTTCTATCTGATTCGTTTCGTGGGGAATTTTTCCGAGCCTCCGTGAAGCCATTTCCAACCAGACCGTACCCAAAAAGCTTGCCCAAGTACTTGTAATATCCCAAGCCTGGTCCATCGTATTTTGATGAACCCCATTTCCCAGTGTCCATGTCTCCTTGATACGGATTAAGTCCCAAGAGCACGTCTCCTACGAGCAGCTGGTATACGACGTTTGTTACTTCATCACCTCCTTTTAGCGTAGCCTCCACGACCTGAAGGTTCTTGCCGATGGTATTCACAAAACCCGGTTGACCCCCTTTCTTAATTGAACTGCTCCACAAAGTGAACACTCTACTCCATGAGAGAATACCCATCAATGGGTAGCCAGAATGTCCATATCCGGCGGAGATTTGTATATCAGTCACAAACATTTCAGAACTTGCTTGTTCCCAAAGAGATCCTCTATAATTATGCATCACCTTGATTGCATTGTCAAAGTGCCGGGCAGATGATATAACCTCACTCGCCTTCGAGTTGTAGACGTCAATTGTCCTTAGCATTGAATTCATTGAATCGCCGCTGATGACCAGCCAAGGTACGGTTGAGTACACTTTTATTTCCTGCTCAAAAGAAGCAATAGATTTCGGGTTACGGAGGTCTAACCAGGGGTACCGATATACATTTTCTAGCTGGATCGTTATAGTAACTCCCTGAGGTAGCTCCAAGAATAATGGTCCTCCATGGGGACTGATATACTGACCTTGTTTTCTAATGCACAGCTCGGTGGAAACTGAGGGCCATCGACTCCACTTTGATAAGTGACCAATCAAATCAGTTTGTGCATTTATTCGTATCCACTGGTTTGAGAATGTTTCGTCGGAATTCTCCAGTACTGTCCACCTGAATCCTTCGCCAGGTTTTGCATACACACCGAGTGGGAAAAAACTTCCAGGCAGATCCGCATAAACCGTTGCGATTACTCTTATGGGCTTTGTGATGGAAGGAATAGTTCCGGGGTTTCTGTGGATTATTGGGAGAGCAATACCAGTTCCACTACCATACTGGTACTTCAGGGCTAAATTGTAGTTTAACAAAGCAGTAGCCGACCTTCCATCTTTGACGTAGTTCTTCGTATCGCATGGTCCCAGATACTCCATTAGGAATCCATATTTCTCAGCAAGCTCCTTCACTTGGTCCTCAACATATTGCTGTTCAATGCCAAGTTCTTCACTTCTCACTTGGAACTGCTCAGTACAAAAGGCCTTCCAGCTTTTCACATAGCGCTCTAACCAGTAACTTGTAGGTATGAACGCATCACTATCGGCTGAACCTTTCACAGAAATGAACTGTGGTGGTAACTCTTCAGTTGTTTCAATAAAACTAATTTTCATTTTCTTCAGCAGCTGGGACAAACTGTCTTCTGTGTCTCGTCTAGGATAGCCAATGAGAGCGGAGTTTCTTCCAGATAACAGTTTACAATAGATCTGGTCAACATCGAACTGATCGTCTCTTGTGATTAATAGTACATCACCCGGCCTGTAATTTTCATTCACTCTGACGTATTTCCCCGTTGACGAGCCTTTGGTGAGCCATTCTTTGCAGGAGGCTCGCAGTCCTTCGTATAATGGATTACTGTCTATCTCTCGGATTAATTCATGCCCCATGACAAGTATCATCCTGGCATGTTTTCGGACGATCGCCATGGAGGTCGGGTGATTAGCCCATCCAAGTACGACATCTTTGTACTTGTCGTTTGGTTTGAAATAGCCACGGCCGGGTTCCATCCAAATCTTTCCCTGTTTTCCAAGGACAGCCTTTCTGGTCGTCTAAATGGAATGGAAAGAAATAACAATTCGAAAACACAGAACCTGAGGCAAGTAGATGCGCGATGAACTCACCAATAAAACAACTAGACGGGGTTGTTTGCCACAAATTCGCTAACGGTTGCTTTAAAGTTTTGTGTGGTTTTATAATAGATCCCGTATGTTACTATTCACGGCTTTCTTTCGGTTTTCGACTGCTTCAATGTCAGCCATAATGTCAGCCATATTGTCTGCACATAAAGAAAAAGATATAACATTTTTACTACTGAAAGTAATGTTGGTAACTCAGATAACTTAGATGATTGTTGGTTTTTCGGTAAGCTGGGCAATTCGACTGTAAACATTTCATCACCGATCGAGGTGATATCAACAGTGTGTTGTTAGGGGACGTAGAATAGCGTAGCGATGGGTCGGTGATTGTGCCCTGATTGGTGCTGCCTGTGTGTTAATATACGTGCTGCTAAGCGGGTCTGACATTCGATCACGATTGGTTGTTCGGTGAGGTGGCTCCATTGAATGATCTGTTATCGTAATTGGTCAATGACCGAGTGACATTTGAGCTTGGCCTCGTTCTATGGTCAGTGATGGAGTGACTTCTGTCCTTGATCTCTCTGGATTGCGATCTTTGATGATCTGACGCCAAGGGTTACCATTTTTCTATAGAGGAGAATGTTGGTAACTCAGATAGCGTAGATGGTCGTTGGCTTGTTCACTGGGCTGTGCAATTTGATTGCAAGCGTTTCATCACCAATCAAGCTGACATAGTGCGTTATTGGGGAGCGTAGTGGTGCGTAGCAATGGGTTAGTGGTTAGCTCGGCAACTGAGGGACTGGCAGATTCGGATGTTGGATTGTCTTCTAGAGCCTCTTCTAAATGCTCCACCATCAGATTCGAACGCATGCTGGAACGAGATTGACACCTGTTTGCATAGTGTTTGGAATTTCGCCTGTGGCACGGCCCCATCAGGCGCATGCAAACCCTGGATATCAGACCGAAGAGTAGCACTGCTTAAATCCCGGAGAAATATCTCAGCCCGTCCCGAACACAAACCGAAGCGGAGAACTATCAGGCGTCAAGTGAAGATTATTTCAGTTTGCGGCAGCAATTGCAGCACACTTGGCCGAAACCTGTCATATCATAGACAAGGAGCAAGCCTTCACCATCATATACCGAGTACCTCTGAACGGACCACGACTGGTACGATCCAAACTACTATCGATCGCAGAAGCGATAGGAATCCGACTGCTGGATCCACAACTTTGCATCCAGAAGAAACTTGTGTGACCTCTGAACTTGAACTGGCCTACGAAACATCTGGTCCCACAAGTCTGTCTGACATTGACGTCATGACCCATTGACCTACCCCTCACCCAACCCCCTTCCTTTGACTTCTATTTCTCTAAAGTGTAGCCCCGATCTTATCCTTTTCCACGTGATTTCTGCTACCATATAAATTTGTGATGTATTAGCCAAGATGAACAATCACAGAAAACAAGCTTTGTTCGCTACCTTCTTCGTTCTCATGACTACAATGGGTATATTTCAGTTAAGCCTTTCGATCGGCCTCCGGAAACCACCTATGAGCGAAACCTTCAAGGATCGGAAAGAAGTGACTATCTTGGATAAAGAACGCCTCGACCGACGGGCCGAATATTTCGAACGGCAATTTTCGTGGCCACTAGCTGCCATTCAACTAGAGCCCAGAGTTGACGTGAAACCGTGGATGGTGAAATAGAGTCACTTACGGCCTCGGAGGCTTACGACTGCATATGTTCTCTCAAGTGCCACCGAGCTTCTGGTCCGGATGACCTCCCACCCACATTGTCCAAAAATGGAAGTAAGGTTCTCAGTCAGCGCTTGTTCGGCCTGCTTGCAATTGTGAAAAGGAGTCCATCCCAGACAACTTGGGAGAATCGGTGATAGTGCCCGTTTCAAACAAAAGGGACTCGTAGTGAGTGTGGCGACCACAGGGGATCAAATTAATCCGGGTCGTAATGAGACTGTCGGCGTCACTGGTGCTTTGTTGTATTATGGTGGCTCGCATGTCACTGACTCGAGGACAACAAGCGGGATTCCGGCCTGGTAAGGGTTGCGTTGACCAAACCTCCACACTTCGTCAGGTGCTAGAACAACGCCATATGTATAAGCTACCCACAATTCTAATATTCTTGGATATCCAAGGCGCATTTGACTCGGTTTACCGGTCTGTTCTTATTGATACGCTTGCCCATCAAGGAATGCCCCGGAAGTTCGTGAACATAATAAGCTCTTTATATTATCGGACTTCCTGACGTGTGAGAGTATACGGCGAGTTCTCCAAAAATTTCCGTACACAAAGCGGTGTCCGTCAGGCATTCCAACTCAATCCAATCCTTTTTAATTTCGTGACTGATGAAATCATGAGACGAACTCCAGAAGGTCCTCAAAACCCTGGTGTTCAAATAGCCGATGGCGAAAACCTTATCGATCTGGAATATGCAGACGATATCGTCCTCATCTTCGAAGAGGGGAAGGTACAGGTGTTTTTGGATGTACCAACCAAAGTCATCCAGTTCTTTGGTATGTATTTTTCGCCCACAAAGTGTAAGTTCATGCTCGGGGATATGCGGTCACTGAATACGCCTCTTACAATCCAGGGAGAGGTACTGGAAGTTGTGGAGCTGAAAGCTGTATTATTTCTGATTGTAGTGCGACAGGTGGGGTCGATGCACGAATCTACAGGGCTTTGGTGGCTCTCGCTTATTTGAGAAAACTACGGTGTCAAACTGGTGTTTCCATGAGTCTCAAGAGACGTGTACAACAGGGTACATTGCAGCCTGTTTTATTGTATGACCATGTGACTTGGCCTTTTCAAGCATCGCAAGTGTGACGTACTCAGACGTACAACAACCGTTATTTTACAACGAAAGCACATTTTGTTTGGTGTCGGTGTATTCTTAACGAGGCACTCAGAAAGTGAGTTCTCTTTTGTGTAATGTGGACTTTCATTGAAGAATATGCTCCGCATCAGAAGCTACTTTTCTTGGATCATGTACTGCATTTGCCTAACTATTGTTTGCCGAAGAGAGTGCTATTTTCCGTATCCAACTCAGAGTAGCGGAAGCAGAGAGGTGGCTAGTCCCTGACCTGGCAGAGAGGTATGAAGGGGTGCGGTCGGTGCTACCCGCCTTCCACGATGGGGATCGCGTAATTCCCACTGCACCTGGTTGAAGACACTGAAAAATATGGCTACCAACCGATGTCAGTGGCGTTCATGTTGTCATTTTCTATCCATACTGCTGATATGAGTGTCTGGAAGTGTAGGCACCTGGGAATGATTGCAGTAAGCTGGCACTAAGTCCCTTCCCTGTTTACCTTTATTCTTTTCTTCACAATAAAGCTTTCAAATGAATCACAGTTGTCAGGCAGTGAAGTATCGGTGTTGACACTGATGTCCATGCTGTCGATGATGATGATGATGATGATGATGATGATGATGATGATGATGATGATGATGATGATGATGATGATGATGATGATGATGAGTTGCATGACACAGCTGCACGATCTACTTGCCTGCAACCGATGCAATCCATCATCCATTTTTATGAAAGAGCACATAGGTCGCTATCACCCTACCACAATAAGTCGTACGTGATTTTCATGTTAAATGCTGCAACTATCCGAAGACCCTAGATTAAATGCCTTATCCATACAAACAGTATGGAATGGGATGTGAGGAAGATGGCGAAGAATGGAACGACACTAGCCCTAGTAATATGGGGCACGGAAGGTGCCGTCTCATCCATAGGACTGATATCTAGATACCATTTAGACTTACAGACTGAACTAGCGGTTAGTACTAGAGTCCTAAAAGTTCAAATAGGACTGCGAGTGATAGTGAATTTCTCATCACTTTCACCTGCAAATATATATTTACTTGCTATTTTGATGTGCGCCATTAGCTCCACCCATTTCCTTAAGCTCCGAGAATTGTGTTCCAGACCGTCAATCGAGCCAAACTACGTGTGTCACCGACTTGACTGAACTTCGAAGCATTTCTATACAGTGTTTTACGAAATAAAAGCTAGACATGTTATGCACAGATGTAAATATTTACTCACAAACCACCCGCGAAATCCGTGTCATCGGCTTATGTCTAGCACTTCGAATCTTATAAAATTTGCGGAACGCTGACAACCAGCTATCAATCTAAAAAAAACTTGTTGATTTTAACCCTGATTTAGTTTCTAGATGATGGTCGTGCATAATACACTAGTCCGATACCTGTAATCTAGGAATGATGGCTAGCTAAGTTGACCAGACGTTCTTCAACTTCAAGCCATCCGCTTATGATGCAAAGTAGCTTAGCATAGACTGTCCGAACTTTATGTGAAACAAAGAATATGTCCTAATTTTCGAACAGCGACTTGAGGCCGCGGAAGAAAGCTCTTGCTTCTGGTAGTATGTTGAAATATTGTTAGCTTGGATAAGTTTAATGTTGATTGATCAGGTGGCTTTTGATCTGTTCGCCGAGCTTGCAATCGGGTTGCAGACGTTTCGTCATCTTACGAGGAGGCATAATCAGTGCAGTTGGGTGGGTAAGTCAATTTCCAAGTCCGGCGAATAGATCAATAGCTACCTGATCAATAGGTAATAAGCTATCTCTTTATTTTCAGTAGGCTTACAATGTAACGAAACGAATGTCGGTTGCAGGAGATTGCAGGATTTATAGAAATTGCTTTCACCTTACTCTTGTTTAAACAGTCCTCTGCATGTGTTGACGTATTTATTCCAGTGAGCTTACACCAAAGAAGAAGAACGACGGACTCGAGTTTCGCTCTCACTAGAGCCCATCAGTGCTGCGTCTGGGTTAGAACCTTAAGTATCTGACTGACGAGGTAACCTTGTTACGATTACTCTGTGATAGACATGAGATAGACGGGTTACTCATTCGATGACGAGCGTGATTCAAGGTAATTCAAGGTAATTCAAGGTTTAATGGTCTAAAAAGCAATTAACTTTACAACGACCATAGGGTGAACGTATATATACAAAGGGACGCAAAAATATGCGTAATGCTAACTGAGTATCACATGGAGTTAAACAGTTCCAGATTCGGTTTGGACAGAAGATATGCATCTAAATTGTTCTTGAAAATGGTTAAACTCGGCGAATGTACAACATTGGGAGGTAGGGAGTTCCAAATGAAACATACACGGACCGCAGAAAAGTTCCGTCGACAGTTCACCCACGAGTGGGGTACCGCGAGCGAAAAGTCATGCCTCCTGCCCGTTCGTGGTCGACGTCGGACAAAAAGATTTTCCAGCGGATAATTAGGTGTCTTCAGTATATTATATGTTAGAATTAGGTCTCCCCTGATGCGCCGATAGTAGAAGTCAAATAGGTTGGGACTGGCAATCCTGTCTTCGTATGGTTTATTTTGCAATCCAATTACCAGCTTCGTGGCTCGATGATATATTCGCTGTAGAAGAATTATGTCTTTTTGAAGCCATGGTGACCAAGCTTGTATAGCGTATTCCATGGTTGGTCGGATGTAGGTATTGATTACTCGGGGCAGTGCCAGTCGAGTGAAACGACCAAAAATCCGTTTTAGGAGCGACAGGACTTGTGAGGTCCTCTTGTAGACGGCTGTGCATTGCAAGGAGTTTTTTAAACAGCTGCTGACCCACACGCCAAGATCTTTTTCTTCACTAGTCCAAGAAAGTGGTTGTGGACCCAACGTATAGTTATATGCAAAGGGCTTCCCTACACGGAGCATTTTACATTTTTGGAGGTTAAACGGTAGTCTGTTTTTCAGTGACCAATCATAAAGTGTATCGAGATCTTTTTGTAATCGGTGACTGTCTTCAATGGTGCGTATGCTTGACCATATCTTGATATCGTCCGCGAATAAAGTGATTTTACTGCTCACGAGCTCAGGTATATCGTTTACGTATAATAAAAATAAAGTAGGCCCAAGAACGGAGCCTTGGGGTACTCCACTTGTAGCTGCAATTGGCTTGGACAGAGCGCCGTCAACACATACACGCGCGTCTCGGTCAGCCAAATAGATTTCAAGCCAAGCCAGCAGCTTTCCCGTAATACCATAATGCTCGAGTTTTTGTAACAATATGTTATGGTTCACGCGATCAAATGCCTTGGAGATGTCTAGATAGCATGCGTGAACGGGATTTCCATTGTCCACAGCTTGCGTCCAGTCGTCTAAGGTAATGAGGAGATTGGACAGACAGGATCTGTTTTTTCTGAAACCATGCTGGGCAGCCGAAAGCAATCCGTTTTCCTCTAAGTGTTTAATGATTTTGTTTGCCACCAGTCGCTCAAGTACTTTGGAGATCACCGGCAACAGAGTCACCGGCCGGTAATTTGACACGACCGAACGATTACCTCCTTTATATATGGGAGTGATAACGCCCCTCTTCCAGTCGGTGGGAACCACACCGTTATTTAGGGACGAATTGAATAACTCAGCGAGAGGTGTGCATAGGGAATGAGCACACTGCTTGAGGATAAATGGTGTTATCTGATCGGCACCGGGAGATTTTCTGTGATTTAGTTCAAGTAACGTTCGGAGTACACATTCTGGAGTCACAATTACTTCATGTAGGGAGGTGGGCGGTGAGGGAGACATAAACGACATCCGGCTTATATATTCCTTCTGACAGTAAACAGTGGAATAGAACTCCGCCAGTTCTTCAGCTGCAGCTGACGCAGTGGCCGTCAGTCCATTAGGGGTATGCAGAGGTGAAATACCCGGTTTCACAGACGCCTTATTATTAATGATCCAATAGAGAAGCTTCGGATTTTTTTCCATTTTCTCTAAAAGCATTAGCTGGTAATCCTTTTTGTCGTTCACGACCAGCGTGTTGACTTTATTTCTTAGTAACCGATATTTTTCCCATGTTGTTGTTGTTCGGTGACGTCGGTATTCAGCCCAGGCTGCATTTCGCTCCAGAATCCATTTTCGGGTTCTGCTTCGTAACTTAAAATCGAATCCCATCTGAGTATTCTTTGGAACGAAGTGGGAATGCAAACGTATTTTATTGACCAAGTTCCCCATGAAGCTAGACCATTGCTGGTGGACGTCTGGACCTTCTGAATACCAGTCCGTACAATGACTCAGGGTATTCGACAGTGCTTTCGTGTTCACTTTCCTGATCATTTTAAGCTCATCATTAGGTCTCACCGCCGAACAAACATAATCAAAAATGAGAACGACGTGATCACTCGATCCTAATGGACTTTCATATGCGATGTTTTCCACAACGTTCTCTTCGCTTGTTATGATGAGGTCCAGAATGGAAGGTATATCTGATCCTCTATACCGCGTGTTGCATGATATATGATTGTGAAAGTCAAGATCATGTAACGTCTCCTGGAAGGCACAATCGAGGGAATTTATCGGATGTTGTTGAGTCCGTAGCAAGTTTGGGAGATTGAAATCACCCATAATTAGTATCTTACTTTTATACCGGGAAGCCACGAGGCGTAGCTTCTCCATTATGGTGTAATTGTGCAGTTCCTCCGCTGAAGGTGGTCGATAGATCACACCAACAACACAGTCGTTACCTGCTACCGTCTTTAACGAGCACCACAAGGTATCCCATCAAATCAAATGTTCATCAGTTAGCTCTTTGCACAATAGTTGCCTGCTATGGTAAATAGCTACACCACCTCCCCGATAAATGCGGACGAAGAAGGTTGGGCGGTTATAATTGGACCCACCCTGGCAGACTCGGCAGCTGGTCGTTTTTTGAAGTTTGACCTACGGCTTCATCTTCATTAACCTTGGTCTCTTCTGTGTACTGTTCCGGGCGGTTATAATTGTGCCGACCCTGGCAGACTCGGCAGCTGGTCGTTTTTTGAAGTTTGACCTACGGCTTCATCTTCATTAACCTTGGTCTCTTCTGTGGGTATACTGTTCCGCATGGATGTGCTTATCCTTAACCCCCTAGGGAGTAAGTTCCAGTGACGTTGCCATTGTGTTTGGATTAAGTTTAGCATATCACCAAGAAGTAGTGTGAGTTTCAGGGGCCTCGGGCCGGTACCCATATACTTTGGTGATTTCGGAATCCGATAAGTATGAACCACGGCCACATTTTCAATTTCAAGTGTTCTGCAGATGGCCATCAAGGAGGTCTTAGAAAGCAGACTTGAACGGAATAATCAACAGCACTGCAATGGAACCAGTGCCAGCACCAGCACCAACAATGAAAACAAACAAACGTGTTTTAGTGTTTTATGTGAATAAATCATGGCAGATATCCATTCTGAGGATTTGATTGTACAGTAAACCGTTTTAAATACGGGCTTTCGTATCATTTATTCAACAAGAAATTCTGTCGCTCTCCAGGTCTTTCTCGGTATTAACGGTAACTCTGAGAAGTCTTGGCTTACCGTTATGTGGCGAATTCGGTGGTCGACTTAATCGTGTTAGGGAAACTGGTTCGATAGGTTTTAACTTCATTTTAGGGTAAAGTTTGAACCACCCCTCTAGTTCGCGCTTGTGTCTCGCTTGTAATAACGTATCGCAAGGTTCTGTGACATTAGTGCAAATAACACTAAGTCCCAATGATGCTTTCCTTTTATTATTGTGCGACATAGTTTTGGATTCAATGGGCTTTTTTGACGTTACTACAGAGGTATGGAGTTCTTTGTTAATTCACCATGCTCCACTCCCCCCACCGGCCCAGACTCACGTGGTTGTAACAGCTCTTTGATATGTTCTAGTTGCTTCTCTAATGAGCCCAGCCTAATCTCCATTAGGTCGTTCCTTTTGCTGATGTCATTTGTGTTCTCATTTTGGCTGCCGTTATTCCAGATATTATCTCTACAAGTGACACAGAGATAACATACTTAAGGGTGTCTGGCATCATTAACCATCTGCACCGTTGCATCAGTTAATGTTCTATCACAACGGGCGTGCACATGCAGTTTACAAAAACAGCATTGAATTGAGGGCGTATTGAGACTCACCGGGTCAGAACAGGTCACACATGGGTCGCATTGAATTTTTTTTTGTTATCGTGCGCGCTGTCGACGCTTTCGCTAGTGTTGATGCTATAGAAAGGTTGACGCGTTTGGACATGTTTGGGCTTGCGTGTAGGGCAGGTTAGCTAGCGAAATTGCGAGCGTGTGGCGTGTATGTGCGGTTTGGCGTATACACTCGGACTAGCGTGTGCGCTAGCCGGTTAGCAGAAGTTGTGAACGCAGTCAACTCGGAAGGCCAGTGATTATCGATCCGCAACGAAGAGGGATTCAATGGTGAAACTTGCGCGGACAGATTTCTCGATAGCGCCAGTAAATCTTCACCGATCTTTGCAGAAGTGGTTTCAAAGGATAGAACCCGTCGCGGGCTACCGTTTCGTGTAGGCAACGTGGAGTATCATCGAAGATTGCGGGTAGTTGTGGGCGTGTATGTGGAATCCGTGACGTGAGCCATATCCCAATGTCCGTAGCTCCTCAACTGCGACTGACAGGAGTTCAGAAGTTATACAGATCAATTTAGCTTGCGAGGAGCAAGCGATTGATATGCAGACCAACGGTGTAGGATAGAAATAGATCCAAGAAAACTGTTCCAAAGGCGGAGCGCCAGAAAATGCAGCCGCACGGTAGTGTTGGCGTGGACTAGGAGTCTTCAGCGAGCGTATCAGGTGTCCGAGATCCAAGTCTCGGCACGGCCGGAGACGTACAATGCAGCTGAGCTCCAATAAGATCGAAAGTCGAGCACAGTTCCAACCAAATTTGATGTAAACTCACCAGCACAATTTCGTCAGGAGAGATGGAGAACTGTTCAAGTGATTTATACGAATGCGAACAAAGGATTTTGTCAAAATTCGTGGATAGAATATCTATTCTAATAAGCAGCTCACTTTGGAATCTCTTGCATTCTAGAGGATGGCTTTTCCCACATTCACACCAGAACTAGCAGCTGCTAAATGTTGCCCATCCTTTGATAGATATGCCAGTAAACGTTATCCGCAAAACCTTTCTGTAATCAGTGGCTACATTTTGGTTTTTCTGCATCTACTGGAGACTGGTCTTTTTGGAATTTGGTGTACGAAGAAATCCATCAGAGACTGACGGATTTATCACAAAACCAAGTTGGATTTTGACTACTGCACTCTGATGTCTTATTCAAATCTCTTAACAACACCAGAATTGGGACTTACTTTGTGCAAATTTTCGGGGATTGGTTCGTCACCCGCCGGCACTTGTGGTACCTGTGTATCACGCAGCTTCTCTCCGTGTGCTTGAATCTCTCCGATTTGAATTGGTCTAACTGAGATTGGATAGTTCGTATTCCGTTGACCAATAATAATGTACTGAACAGGTTTGTTAGGTTTCAGCACAACTTCCTCTCCCTTCTTTTTGAATTTAATGCCTGAGGCAAGTAGATCCCATGGATAGTGTGATTGATAAGTGCATTCTGACATCCACTGGCCGAATGTGTGCACATCAAACGGGACGTCTACTCCCAGGTTACCTGCAACAAGCGAAAGGGACGTTGTAACTATGGCCTACTACAAGCTATGAACTCCTTCAAGTCTAACAGTGATAGAGTAAATTCGGAGGATTAATTGAGGAAAGACTCTACAGAGGCTTTCGCAACAGGTGAACTCACGAAATGTCCCTTCATTCTGGCAAAACAGATTGACTGAAGTCAAATTGTAGAGCGCACCCAGATCTACGTAATAGAACGGGAATTGGACAGCATACGGTGCAAATGTTGTACGAAAATTCCCGTCCACCGCGCAGTGGCGCCACTTGCCGCTACCGATCACAGTTTTATACAGCGCCACATTCGGAGCTACAATAGAAATAGAACAAAGAGAACTTATGGTTCGTCAGTGTCGAATCTAACAGCACTACAAACAAGTGCTTCATATGCTCAGACAGACGTATACGCATTGGCACCCACCAGAAAGTTGACCTCCGGGAAGCTGATCTGGACGTTTGAGCAAAACTGCCCTGTTTTCTGTATGTGTGGATCACATATCACGTCCGACGCAATTATTTTCAAGGTCGTGTGCTTCTTCACGAAAAGAAACATAAACAAATTGTCAACCACGTGGTCAACTCAAGCCCTACAGACCAGTCCATTTCTCCATGGGGCCTAAAAAAATACCGTCACTGTAACAATCAGTCAAAACCAAGCTATTGGTTTACAACATCATTCTTAATATGGAAAACAAGATAACATTTCTAGGTAAGGCATTGGTACAGAACAGTCGAACAACAGGTATTCGTTATTACTGAAAACGGGAAAATATTCATTTCAGAACTTTTACATAGCACCGACTCAGTTAAAACTGGAAAGTTCCGGTCACTGATTTCGAATCATTATGCCTTACGTCTTAACCGACGTTCTGCTTTGATATGGGGAGCGCATTAAATACAAGGCCTCTTCCTAAAAGTGGTGCTCGTATGAGTTATCTAGGTTTTTACTCCAAGTAAAAAATCAGCCTTCATTTTAAAAGCCTAGGCTCGTCTGTGCATTCGAGCTCTCGTGTTTATTGCGGTCACACAATCCAAAGAGGTATCGGCCCCTTGGTTCTTTGGCTCCAGTTTCTGGTATCGTCCACGGGATTCAAGGTCTTGCCAGCACACCCTCAGGTAACCGGTGCGGTGTTAGGTCAGGCAGCTGACGAACTTAAACACGCAATTCGGCTGGTTATCTGCAAAAACTGTCCTTTTAGACTGCATTCAGTAAAGCGCTATAAGAGTGAAAAAGTAAGTCCTCGTCTTCCAAGGACTGAAATATACATAACGTAAAATAATAAAGAAACTCCAAAGGTCCACCTGAAAGTTACAACACATTTGAGAATGGGCATCTCCAATTCGCTGAAGAATTTGTGACACAACAAACCTTTAGCTGCTTCAGAGTCAAGCAGTAGCGGTTGGACAGAAGCAGAGCTGGTGTCGAAAATAGGAACAGACACTAAGTTTTTGATACCTTTCCCTTCATTTTAACCTTTCTGGTAAGTTCGCCAAAGCTAAGGTTTGAGAGTAGATGTTATTTATCTTTGTTTAGGTTTCTGCGAACCTGTGTACTTCTGGAATCAGAAGTACGGAGCATGTGACCAAGTGATCTTGGCACGAAATGTGCCTGTCCTTAGTGTGTAACATAGCTGGGAGGATGTAAAAAATATTCTGCACGCTGACCCTACTGTTCAAACTCAGTCAACGAAGTACTGATTTAGAAAGAATGATAATCAGGCCTGTTTTGAGGCAACTGTTAGATGTAAATTACGGCCCACAAAGCATACAAAAACAAAACCCTTATATGCCTTATTCGATGTTTAGAACCCAGGTCATTGTGAGCTTTCTCCCCAACACATCTGACCACATTCGTCATCAAAGTCGCATAGTTGCGATGTGATGAGCTTGAAAGCTGCATCTCACTATCTTCTGTGCAAAGGTTAGAAATACAGCTGAAATAAGCCGATGAATAGTAGTGGATGATACATATATTCCGTAGCTTATGGGACCATAACTACGTTGACTCCAATGAAAGAACGCTCATAAAAGACAGTTTGGGAGCCTAATACCTTGGGAAGTAAATGTTGGGACGATAGCTAATCAGGAAACTCAAGTTCCGTCGACTCAAATCAGCAGAATTGCTTGTCAGACCTTATCCGATGGGATCAATTGATAGTATTCTCAGGCTCAGGATCGCCCATGGTTACCCATTGCCTTATCCCTGAAAATCCAAATCAGGGAGTTAAAGCACAGATTACGTCATGAAATAACAACGATAGGTTGAAAACCGCAGATTAAATATAGGTGACATACATGCTTTCGTGGGCATCAAGGACGATAATTTAAAAGAACAAGTCGCCTGATGAAACAAGTTGCAGGGTTTCGATAAGGTGATCCAGTCTAGCAAACGACCAGCTTAATTCCGAAATCTCTGAGGGATTTGCAATGAAACCTGAGTGGGCATACCAGCAACGAATGAACCATATGCATCTTTTAGGTTGGAAGGTACCTGCATTCGGATGTACAATCCGCACCTTGTACACGATCGTGGTTAATTGTTGCGTGACCTACTTCAAGGCAAGTAGTGTAGGATGCATCTGATGTGAGCGATAGGTGTTGGCGTCTCCCAAGTGAGAATGGTATTTGAAGTATACCAAACCCAATTCACCAACAATTACGAGCGTTTAATACATAAGTAATAGGATGTGGTTGCACAAAATCCGCAGACAGTCCACTAGGCGTTTCCTTCTGTTTGCGGTGCGTCAGAATCCAAGGAAATGAATCCCTGACTTGTAAAGCAATTTGGTTAAAAGTTCACCTTTTAGTGCAAGAGCACGTGTGGCCATGTTCACTCTCTGTGCTGTAATTAACGCGAAGAATATCAGGATGCTATCGGATTTCCGGTTTCTGCAGTTTCGATTTGTATACACACTCGAAAGTAAGAGCACACTTAACTGCTAGGGCACAATTGCCTGTTTAGCTAAATGGTATGCGTAATGGCTCTGTATAACCTATATGTTTGGATATGCTATAAATCTTCATTACCCTACAGAAAACCTTTAGGGCAGACATGAACAGGGTTAAAGGAGAAGCTCGATGTAAAAAACCTGTGTTAGAAATGAACAGTGGGCGACAACACCAAAGCAGTGGATATTCACATCCAGCGTTTGTTTCATGTTATCTCGTGTTTTCAGAGGATTCATCATGTTATACTCTGTGCACCCAATTTGGACATACAACTGGATAGCCTGGTTGCGAAGAATCCGATTGCCAAATCCGATTCAGGTGAGAAAAATCAATACTACCTAATGATGCTGACGTCAGTGATAAATAAGGAGTAGTCTGTATGATAAATTTTATTACTTGTACACAGTGGGTCTTTTCTCGAACTTTTCTTCAGTCAGCACGTAAATCAGTATTGTTTTCATTTCACGGCTCGACAAGCATTAATAGGTGTCGCCTGTCTGTGCAATCTACTAGTTCACTCAAAAAATTCACTGAGAGAATTCTATCATCTCGTTTGGAGGTAAAACTTTTGGACTTTTAAATTACACAAAACCATCCTTCGTGTAAGCTTCAATCAATTTTAGATTCCTTTCATTTTTTTACGTTGGATGGTAGAGCGCTGCGGCGTCAGTCTGGTTGGCGCACCCATCCAACCATAGTTCCTAACAAACATCATCTTTGTTGGTGGTTACGCGACCTGTATAACCAGCATCTTCATCACATCCGGTTAAGCAGAACTCGTCGTATGCTGGTGCAATTATTCTCTTGAGCCGACATCAAAAGGAGGAGCATTCGACTCCAGTGTTCTCTTAGTAGAGCTCATCGGCGGTGCATTTCGTTAACCATGATGGACTTTGAACTCCGGATATACAACGCTCGATGTGAGTACACCGGAGGAATCCAAATTTCTACCTTTGTACAGGCGGATGGTTCACACTTGAGCGGTTTGACGTGTTTGCCGAAAACCTCGAACGACAACCGAGTAACTGTTCAAGTTGTGTCGATCGACTCACCCGCCTGTGAGGACTTCTCAGTTGGGTAGTGTGTGTTCGCAGACGTGGTAATTCCGGTGCGTCCAACGTGCACTGGTGGGACAGTGATAATACTGTCGCCGCACACGTCAGATTTCCGGAGTGACATTTTCAGTGTGCTGCGTGGGGGCGGAGTCTTACTGTCAACGACAACAATTCAGCCAGAATATCCCAAAAACCGAAAAACTTGAATAGTGCTTTATTTGGTAGCTTACAAACTTCTAGTTTTGACAACCTCACACTTTCAGACATCAAAATTCACAGCAATTCACGATACCGATGCATCTCTGTCCATTCGCACGGAGAATAGAGAGCTTAAAGTTAATAATCCCGCTTTTGGGTTGCTTTTACACGATACGCCAAGTGTGGTGGACCAAGAACCGTGTTCGCCATTCAGTCATGGGTGCTTCTCCTCAACTTACAAGGAACTCTGAGTACGGTCAGTTCTAAGGCGAACGAGAAAAAGCAGCGCATTCCTGTTGGAACGATCAGAACTTGCAGTAAACTTCGTGAGACCAATATCCTGACTATGACTAGCTTCCCCTATTACTGACCGTTTTTAGGGAACTATGTTACAAGTGGCCCACAGTTCATGTAGACCGCCTTAAAGCACAAAAAGACAACTGGAGTCTTACACTCGTTTGCAAATTAATTTGGTACTGTCTCAAGGAAAACAGTTAAATGAAACTCCAGGTGAAATATGGGGTGACATGCGTGCATCCTATTCGGTCGAATTTCATCATAAACGAGAGATTCAACTGTAACTGGATATATAAGTCCCATTACAAACAATTGGTGTTCAAACAGGAACTAGGATAGATAGAAATTCAGGACCAGTCCTACTGGATGAGCTCAAGAGGAAGGAAACCCAAAGGATGTCGAGGAGTTTTCAGTAGTCTTATGTAAAATGCGTTAGATCAAGACCAAACAAACATCGATCGTCTGAAAAAATAACCGGCCAGTTTAAGGGCCACATGACTGCTGTATAAAACTAACATCTTGGTTCATCTTCCTGAGTGGCAATCGCCACTGGAAGAAGCAGTTTTGACCGGACTCTCGTATTTTATGCAGTAACCCAGGAAAGGGGCCTCTTTTGAGAGAACAGAAGGTGAAGGGGACGAGCTCTTCGTACCGAAACCGCCTACTTAGGGTGCAGCTTCACTAATCCCTAGTTCAACATACGCTTCCACCTTCAAGTGAATACCTTTTGGGTTTACATGATATGACAAGAATGTGTGAAGGCTGAATGTATTTGTGAAACATTATTTGGCCAAGAATATAGCATTTGCACTGGTAAACGGAACACAGTGTAAACAATTCCTTTTGCATCCATCTGCGTCACTCGCGTTCTCAAATCGACCACGCCAAAAACGTGTTCATAACCAGTTAATTTTTAAAAAGTTTTGGATCCCTCGAACTCGCCAGAAACTGCACTGACGATTTCATCTCACTTCGCTTTTTTCCTTACATACTTGTTCTCTGTTCACCAAGAAAACGTTTCTGTCATTAAGTGAGATGTCCGTAAACCCAAATAGCCTTAAAAACATCCATTCTGGATCTTGACACACCCGTCCATGATTTTCGCAGCCGATAAGATGGCACGATGGTCGGTAGACAAAACCACAGCAGTTACGATTGTTGGTCGACCGAAGGACGAATTGACCATATCCTTGCGTTTTCCCAAACTTCTTTTCGACAGCGCCTATACAGAGTTCACATCTCCACAAAAATGAACGTTACACACACCTGCTGTGACAGCTAATCGCCAGTAAGAACTTCTGATGTATTGCTGCCCGAAAGGGCGTTGTTGTTGTCGTTGATGATAGTGATAGTGAATACATAATCGTGAAATGGCATGCAATTTCTATGTCATCAAGGTGTAGTCATAGATACTGATCACGGGAAATATCAACTTACTTAGATCAGCTCCTGAAGATAAATTTGAGGAATTCAGAGAGATTTTGACTGAATAATCTCCCTATCCGCTCGAGAAGAATTCGCAGTGCAGTGGGATTCACAAATGAGTGTTTCTATTAACAACTGGTACTAAACTTTAGGCACGGAAAGGGTGAACGATTACAACAGTCGTTAGGTATTGAGTTTCCCAATGGCTGCCTCCCAGTAGGTGCTCTACAGCAGTCCGTCAGAAGAATTTGGTCGCCCATGACATAGGGTAGGATTAAAGCTGGAGCCCCAACAGAAGTCTCCAATCATACGCTAGCGTCAAGCTAACATTATGATATTTCCACTTTTTCATCCGCACACTTGATCTTCAATCTTCAGTCTGGATTAATCAATATTACTTATCGCATTATTTTAGTGTTGAATCTGTCGTCCATCCCATACCTCAGACCTTATTCCACCAAAAATGTCTAGATCACAGGAAAGGGCGGATATATATTGCTCGTCATAGCTGAATTAGTGGGAACCATGTTCAATGTACTTCTTTCAAATGTTGTCTGTTACCGGTGCCCCACGAAGGTAGCCAACTGCAGATTTTGTGTAATATTTCGTGTGTTAAATGTTCTATAATGAGAGATTTACCGTTGGCATATCAATAACGAGCAAGTGTTCTAAAATCTAGCAGGTTAAGATTCAAATTAGGATTTTCTATGTGGCATCTTAGAGAAACAGCGCTAAGGCAGGGTGAGCATTAGTGATTGAATACATTAATAAATACATGTTAATTAAATGTCGACAAATTAACAAACTTTTGGTCTAAACCAACACTGGAGAAAAGTAAACGTGAGTCACGCTAGATTTCACCATCATACAGGCTTTCTGGTATATGCTTTCGGTGTCACGGTGGATACTACGCATGAGGCATGTGAGTAGTGTCTTCTCGTAAATCCGCTTCGCACCTCTTGAAAAGTGAGATCTATTACGGAATTTATGGAGTTGCTTTGTAGCACCTGCTTGCATTTGAGTGACAGTCAATGAATATCCATAAAAGTTTAGGAAGACGCGTTCAAGGGGAAGATGGACTTTCAGTTTTGTGAAAAAGATGCAAATGAGAGTATTGCTTCCCTGTCCAATGGTTTGTGATTGCTCAGTTGGTGTTTCTCTAATAAACAACTCCGCAGCGAAGGCCTTCTTCCTTCCACTGGTATAAACTCCATTACTTCAACGAATTCATGTGTGTGCTTATCAAGTTCACTTATGGGATGTCGTTACGGCTGAACGCCAAGTGCTTTTCTGTTCGTCCTCCTACGAAACAAGAATTGAAAGCAGTATCTGGCACCGAGCCGAATTTCGCAAGTGATTGTTGTGTACCGTTCCAGCCTTTTGTGGATTTCGGACGATGACAGTTTGGACAACAAGCAGAAATTTCTCCAGCCTTACTCTAACAAGCCAAACCAACTCTTGCTTCTGGACCAACCTAAGACCGCTTATACGTGCCCGTTTTTCCCCAGCGACTTACTCGATGCATCGTTTATTTCATCACCTCATTGAGAATAGCTTTTTCTCACAAGATGTTTATCCGTGTTAACTACTATTATCATTTATTTTTGAAGAACATGGTCACAGACATGAAAAGTGAATGCAAGCGATGAATGCGAAAGAGTAACAGGAGAATATGGGAGAAAAGAGAGAAACGTCTCATTCGAGATCATGCCAAGGGCAGTGCCAGTCTGATGAGGTGAATCCCAAAGTATGTAAAGATTTTGGTATGGGAACACGCGTCTAAAGACCAACAACCAAAGAAAGGACAAACAATGGTGAATGCTCTTCAAGGCGCAGTGTGCGCTCGCACAGTCAAGACTCGCACATCAGGCAACAAAGTGTCCATCATACTGGGTCTGGTGTGAGATTAAATGGCAAAAATATACCTTCAACGCCATGTGTCACGCATAAAAGTGTCGTAAGTACGCAGAGAGCCCACAATCGCGAGCAAACACAAGTCACTGACTGCAACCTTGGGAAGTCCCAGTCCAATAACAGCCTTAGCGGATTGAGGAAAGCAGATCCCTCGATAAGAGATGATCATCGGTTGGTGAACCAAAAAGTCGATATCACAACCGATGGCATGTAGGGCTGAGATTATGGCGAGGGAATGTTCATCAGCACCATACTTCTGCTTCTTCTCATTCCACACTGTCTCTCCACGCCCATCCGAGACTATGCTGACGTCTATTACAGTTGCACGGCGATCTCGAACAGTGATTAGGTCAGGTTTGATGAACGACGCAGAAGTAGGGGCTCTCAACTCCAATCATGAACCTACCAGTTTTCCTCCGTTACCTCGCACACACCAGATTACAGTACCCGGAGCATCTGGACGTTCACAGTATTGTTTATCATCACAGAGTTTCCATCGGTAAGAGAACAATGCGATCAAGCAGGTCAAGCTTACCGGAAGAGAAGTCCTCCTATATGAAACCACCTTCAGCCAGTTGCTTCTTACGGTAACAAAATTTTACCGCCTGTCCCTATGCCCTTCTCAGGTGTGATGGAATTTTTGTTCACAAGTCAAAATGTCCATGTGGCCAGACATCATTCTAGTTGAATTTGCTACTCGAACAAGGATCTTCGCTACTAAAAAAAGTGACCCGATTTGTTTGGCACTGACCAGCATCATCTTGGACCTGGTACTGATATGAAATGTATAAACCCACTAAATGATTAGTTTAACGTGACTTACCAAATGTAGCTGTGATCAATAGATGGGCAGCATTCAGTACTAAAAGCTGGACCCAAAGCATAGCTTGACTTCGTTATCTTCGAGTTACTTCATACTTTTCTCAGATCTTGATGCACAGACGAATACAGTGATACTTATACCTTAGAAACCGATACTCGGTATGTGTAAACTCCACTCATGTGCCGATTCATTAATCGCTTGAACCAACACTTGACTAGTAGTAATTGATGAAGATTCAAATGATACCGTGCCCATAGGACTACTTGAAACTTTCCACCAGGTGGTTTAATGGATCCCCTTGTTGATTATCGATTTCAAGTGGAAACTCGTTAGTCATCCAATTGAAGCTTCGTGTTTGTTCATCAGTGTGATTTTGATGATGGCATTATCGGGGTTTGGTTTGAGTGTTTCATACAGCAGTCATTGAAGTGAGTTTGTGGTAGCAACTTTTTCCCAGGTATCTTGATGATTATTGAACAGTGATTATTAGAGGAGTGGAAACAAATTCCTACCATTTTGCTTCTGTTGGTCACCTACCGTGTTACTGCACTTTAGTCAACAAATGCCCATTGATAGCACAGCCGTTGGTATAAACGAAATCAGCCCATCAGACCTTGAATGCACCAAACGTTTAATTCATTGTTCCTTTATGTCATTATCTTCGGCTCTTTGACCTTCGATTCACTGATTCTTTCGTTCAGAGTTATTCTAACGGTTTTCATGATAGAGGCCAAATTAACCCATCAGGGTATGAGGCACGGAGATGGGCCAGGAAACAGATCATTCTCAATTGATCTGATATTTGTTGGAACAAAAATATCGGGCGAGTAACGTGGCGTCTTTGTTTGAATGCTTCGAGCTATGGCGTGAGTATAGTTGTTGTCCACAATGAACACCTGTGGTAAATTGCAAGTGTGTGGGATGCACTCAGAAGTCCTGAGAAATCAACATTGTCAAGCCTCTCCCACGTATGATTCACAAGTGTTCACTGTGGTTATATTTGCGAACCGTGGAGCATGTTCACCAATAGATTGTGGTGACTTTGTGTAGAGTCGCAACACTGTCGTCTTTTCTTTTCATGATGATAATGTGTTTGTGCATCGTTACACGGCTACTTGTTATCGGTGCTCATATTGGGGTTCCTTCAACATGTCCGCTGAATAGTTGTCTACAGATTCCGTAGGATATTGTGAGAAAGGCTTTTTGAGGACCCTCTTGCAAGGGTAGGAATTCACTGATATATTCATTGATGCCCATAGCAGGTAGCTACGGAACAATACTGGATAGAGTCAAAGGTGAAGTATAAAAATAGGAGGTGTTCAGGATGGGTAGGTGTTTCCACCAGTTTTAACAAACCAAACTGTTGCCGGTTTTGATGCGTGGAGATGCGATTTGTTTATCTTCTATGTAATCAGATACTGGTCGTGAAATACAGAATACAGGATGGTAATGTGCAGAAATATTAATAGTTGTGGTGCTTTTATCGGTTACTGCACCCATGGCTGTTGGTCTGTTCGCCGAGTCTGACAACTGCTTGAAAACCTTTCTCCATGACTCGAGGAAATATCGTTCGTGCGCTGTTACGTGGGTATAAAAGTGAGTAGGAAGAGAGGGAACACCCACGCAACTGCGCACTGAACATGGCCCATCAGCGACGAGGGGACGTTTGCAAACCAGCTGCGAAAGGGTTAACATCCAGCTAATCACCCACCCGGACAATGGTCGCAGGAAGTCGGATACCAGTTTTTCACGCCTTAGCGGAAAATGACAGGATTATCATAGCAAGTCCGATAACTCTGCAACAAGCAGCTGAAAAGGTGCGTGTATCCTCTAACCAACTTTCGGTTTGGATTCGAAAGGGGACTTAAATTTTTCCATTACTAACTACGGATATCCACTCATGTGGCCCACGAGGTATACTATCGATCTGATCGCAGTTTGTAATTTCGCAACCGTAAACTTCGAGGTATAGATGCCCTCTCTCCGCAATATCTTATTCGAATGTCTACTACAATCACAGTGACTACGGGCAAAACCACAAAAGCACTGAGAAAGCATTCAGTTAGTGCGGAGGTGGATTTTGAGGAGCTGTGGGCCGGAATGTTGATGAAAAGTAAGTGAATTTCGGCACACGTTGAATGTAGTTTGTGGCCAACTTAGTTGGGTTGCACACAAACATAGGACAAGCGAAAAGACGGATGCATGAGGTGTGAGATAACTTAGACAGTTCCCCTTCCTGTCTAAACAAACTAAAGCCAACGGCGAAACCATATCCTAGCAACATGTTCAGTTTGAGGCTTCATTGGTCACAATATCCACACAGCACAAAAGAGACTCTTTTGTTTGGTGATTGCAAAGTCGGGATGAATCTAATGTTCTAATAAAGTGTGGTGCTTCAACAGTGTTTTGTGATGGAGATTTCTGAATCTCTGTTGACAGATTTGGACAGAGATTTCAGGAAGTGCTCTGTGGTACAGATGGACAGATGCTTTTCCGTCCCACTCACGAGAACTGGTATGTACATTCGCATTATTGAATGAAGTTTGGAATAGACAGAACAGCAGACAGTCTTTCATGGATGGCAGAGTTATTCCTCGTGTTTCTACCAAATAGACTAGGTCATCTACAGAGGAGGTGCGCTGCAATGCACTTTCTGATCGCCGTTTGCTTCGGCTGTAGAATATATATATATATCCTCTGAATTTCGGATGGGTCTGTGCTTTCTTCCTCGGCATCAAAGCTAGACAGGGATTGAGTGGAATATTTTCTTACGAAGTTATATCGGGGTATCTTCATTGTGTTAGACTTTCCCGTATAAAGTAACTCTTATTTTCAGAGCTGTGCATGAGGCAAATTCTATGTTGGAATTCCGGAGTATTACCGCTGGATGCATATGACTAACTTGTCATCACAAATTGTTGGTTTGTGGTGACAAACTGGTCTCCTGATTAGCAGTAAACCAGTCCACAAGAAACCGACCAAGCGCAGCGCTCAATTCTATTCCATCCACTTATCTGAAGAGTTTGCTTCAAAAGGTACACAGTTCCAGAAAATTAAGCAGTTCATTCGTAGAATCATTGGGGGAAGAAAGCTTCGCAGATTATGCCAACAATTTTGTTCAACGACGTTCTGTGCAATACTTACTGGCATATCGTAATCCGATAAACACCATTTATTCATCTAGGAGTAGCAAGGTACCCCCAGTACCGTAGTGAATCACATGCGTAAATTGACACCGATAAGAGAAATGAATGCATGTGTGCCAGCTACATTTTACTTTCCAACCCAGGACGAATTCATGAACTTTCTCCCTGGGTATCCAACCAATCGTTTGTTATGGTTTTTCATCATTCAAACTCAACCACCAACAAAGTTGCAATGCATTTGGACACACGCATCAGCTGAACGCACGCGTCGATCCGTTAAAGCCTAATGAATGCCTAGCGAATCCAGGCGCCAGACACATCATACTAAGCCGAATGAACCTGCGAATTCCCCCAGGACTAAATGTATCAGTCGCATCTGGTCTGACGAGCCAATTATCGATTACTCATCACAGTAAGCTATGCTGGTAGACAGGGAAATCGCCGTAACGGTCGCTCAAGACACCGGTCTCCGCAGGATAAAAGTGGGACTGGGCTGGTCGTGATGCGTTCAGGCAGCAGTAAATCAGCTGCAGTCAAATATTTGAAGTCACTGTTTCTCTCGTGTGATGACCACCATATCCTGCCCCCAGGGTCTAGCTAAAAGCGCTATGACAAGCGATGCGACTGCTTAATGCAAAACAAACCACTCAGTCGGCAGAGATGAAAGATGAATGAAAATTGAACATCACAAAAACACAAACACCCAGATACAGGTAGAAAAGTTCAAGAGTTCAGCCACAGCACCATGAAGAGTTTTCTCGTTGAAAGCCAAGTTTCTGGAATCAACATATCATTCGGGCAACAACGCTGTCATCTTGATGAAACACGGCAGCACAATTTTCGTCCACATTTGTCTTTGAGTTAGGTAAATAATTTTCAAAACACAACGTGACTTACTGATCAAATCCATATCTTTCTCAAAAAAGTTAATACCAAATCGTACAGAGCTATCCCGCAATATTTTGTGGGACTTCGGCATTGAAAAACAAATGATATCGCGAGTCAAATTTTACTCTGACTAAAGTAAAGGTGTCTTTGACAACTTAAGGGGATACCAGGTGTTTACCACCTCAGTGCGCCCGATTTTACGCGTAAACAGTACTCATTTTAGAAGCCTATTATGTTCAAAAGGTTGGCTACCCCTACATAGAACTGATGTATACGACACTCGACCAAGTAGCTTAAGAAAGAGGAGTAAACAAAGCACCCGAACAACCACTAAGCATCACTTGCTGTCTATAACGTTTACAACTAAATATAAACAGAAGACACGATAAGTCATCCTGGAATTACTTGAAAATATCCGGGTAGCTATCTCAGCGGTCACGGATGCATTTTTTAAAGTTTATACATACTAAACACACTCATCTGTATACCAATTCGGTTTTATTCAGAGATTTAGCTGAATCCCAACTGATAGCCTCGTTTGTGGTATTCTTCAACCGAATGGCCACCCTGCTTGGTACGATATTCGAGATATTGCAGCATATTTTGCTTAAGGTCCACACTCTTAAGCTTCTTGAAAACTCTCTGTATGATTTGGCACAGTTTACACGTAGTTGCCCTTGCTACCTAATGTGTACGAAATTCATTCAAGTGACTCCACAGTAAATCCACCGATCCCCCTAAAATCAGTATGACAGTAAGACACTCTCATTAAAGCGGTTCTACAACCGCATCATTGGGAATTTCTATCGTCCGTATTCCAATCGAGAGTTAATTTCCCAGTTGAATTGTACTAAAAACTCGGAAGGCATTGTTAATCCGTTTCACATATTTTGTGAATTATGAGAATAACCCAGCCCAAGGATTTCCTGGAGTCATTTGTACCCTTGAACACGTTTTTAAGGGTTTGACACGAGTAGGTGATAGGCACGGTGATCAGATTGCACCCGGATAGAAGATGGTATGGAGCCATTATCTGGAACATCTACATTCGTACAATTATCCGCGACGTGGTTTAGTTGATTGCGATTAAAACATTACGCAGAACTTGGAATCTGTGGGGGCAGTGGTGAGGTAAATTAATCCAAAAGGTTTGTATTGATCATACTGAAATACCAGTTTAGATTCATCGGCGGTGCTACGAATGACAGCCTCTACCAGAGTGAGCAACAAAAATGTACACACGACTACTTTACTTCCTGGAATGGTGACCCGCGCTGGGTATTCTTCCGCAGTCAAACACAATAATTGATGACAGGGTAGCCAGCTCTCTATATAGATGTAATCGTCAAAATAATCAAACTGTACGCAGTGCAACGAGCAGCATTGCTGAAACGAATAACTAGTTATCGAGCGATGCGCAGCGTACCATAATTGAACTAGTGACAGTTGAGTTTCTTTCATTCGGTCTGATGAACTGCCATCTTTGACAGCCCACTATGTGCGTTTTTAGGATCTATTAGTCGATAGATTTCTTTTGAAGTGATTCACCCATCTTTCGATTATTCCGAGCTGCTGATTCGTGCATTTCAATCTGTCTTCTCAGCAAGTGTGTACTGAAGCTACCCACCCGCATGTGTAGGACGATTCAGCTGGGACTCAGACGAGTCAATTAAGTGTAGTTGTGAAATTTCATGCAATCAGCTTGATACAGAACATAAAGTTGAGGGGAACACTGGGACTGCAACCACTTGAAGGTAAACAGGTTGTGGCTGTCGAACAGTTTTGAACAACGTTATGAGTAGTTTGTCTCGTCCGTGCTATTGGGGAACTTTAAAAATTACTTGGGTAGACTTTGAAGTTACTTCTGTGATACCTTCAAATAACCCCAAGGTGGCGTTGGAGAAACATGGGGCTTCATTTCTCTTCTAGCAAATTCAGAACAACATGCATTGATTTAACCAAGTCAACCGGGTTAAAGTGCGTTTGGACTGGCCCAGGAATTATTTGTTGTGATCATGTTCGGAACCCCGTGCAGCTTCCTTTCTCATCCTCATCCGTCCAGTCTGCAGGTGGGAGGGTGCGATGAAATTAAGTAGTACTGAGTTGCGATCACTTTGGCTGGCCACGTGACCGAGCTTCAGGTGCACTATCTGTCAGCATCAGGGTGTTGCTAAATGGAACAACACATAATTTTTCAGTTGGTGGATCTGATGCTAATCAACTATTTCCCTCTCTCCGAACCACTCCGTATTCACAGATAGCAGCATGCGGGTATATGGATGTGAACCATAAAATGATTACGATGCACACGGAATACGGTTTGATGGGATGTCAGTTGTGTGTACCTTTACTCTCCAGTTCGAACTATCAGCTCAGTTTAGCCATCCATTATTGAGTGAAGGACCCTCCCCAATGGCCCATGGAATTATCCTCTTCGTTGTCTCTTGAAGAACGCGACTCTGAAACATCCTTCCACTCTGTGCATTCCCAGCTGGTTGTGATATTGAGTCAGTTAGGATTGGGGTTGGCGCTTACGTGTTCAGATCTTTTGCCTAAGTTTTATACGTTATTTTTCCTTCTGTCTCCTTTAAATGCGATTTTTTGCACAGTTTGAATTTGCCATATCCTTGCAACTGGTCCCCGACCAACCAGCTGATGCCTGACAGTTGGTTACTGTTTATTTAAGGACTAACCAACGACAGGTTCACTTGCTGAACCCATCTACCGAATTGTTTTACTACTAAAATACATGGTTTTAATCCAGCTGCTAAGAAGGTCATGTCTGCCATGATACTTCGATCTTATAGATAATCCGTCAATAACTGTGTGGTCAATGTATTTACATCACCTTCACCTATGGTTTGCCAGAAAGTGCACTGTTTCCAAGTAGCTCGTGTTACGACCCGAAAAAAAGAACTGTAGGAATTTTGAGGCTAGACCTAGCGTTCGAGGGTCGGCAGCAAAGAAACCGACAGGGGGCTGTTCAAGAATCTCCTTCGTCCTTGTCGGCAGAATCATACTAAGGAAAAAAGCCTCCATGCCCCGAACGCCTTTCGAAACGAAACATGTGAAGGTCTCTGTGCATCATATTTGGTTGGCTAAAAGGACTAATATAAATCGGGAATTCTGCCGAGTTTCCCATAACCACAATTTTCACTTGCGACAGTGGGTCGTTCACGACACAGAGAACAGACTAATTTAGGTTTTATTTTTTTGGAATCCTGGTGCACACCGGAACCGGCCGTGAATGATAAGGCCAGCTAAGGCCATATCCAGCCGACAAGTTCAGAGGAGATTGCCCACTATCTGGGTTTAAGGAGTTGCGTTCAAGCTTACGAGTAAAGCTTCAGTACTGAAAGGGGCGGTACGCAGTTTAACGCGGACGGGTCTACCCACGCACCTCAACGACCAGTCGAAACCTGCACCGTAGTTCTGACACACATGAACGTGTAAAGGCATGCACACTCACAATAGTTGCTCCTAGGACAGCAGCGCTATTCACATGGGAGTGATGTGAACGTGAATTATACATATCCCGCAACCACATACATCCCTAGTGTTTCACACGTCAGTGGGGCTACCTGACTGGGAAGTCCTGACGGGCGCGCCAGTCGATCGACAAAGCCTGGACAGCTTCTGGGTCATTGTTCATGCCATCAGGTACAGTAACTGTATCGTTCAAGCGTGAACACAACCACCTGTTCGGATGTGATAATTCAGGTTCATCCAGTGTGCTAGGGTGGACTGATGCTATCACGCTCGTTTGGCATGTCAAATGTCCGGAATTCAAGCCTCATCATGGACAAGGCTACGCGCAACTGATTAGCTTTAATAAGAGTGAAACTACGGTCCAGTGCATAACCATTTGCTTCGCCATCTGAGAGACAATAGTCTGAAACTAATAAGCTGGATTTGAAGCATTGGTAGCATCCATGCGGTTCTCAGATGTTTGTGAACTTATTCACCTACAGCTTCATGAATAACAATAAGTATACAGTATATAAAATGCCAACCTAGCATCTCAGTGTTCTAGACTGGGAAATTTCCCAGTTTCTTGGAACCGCGTCAAATACCTCGTGTTCGATTAAGCAGTGTTTTAATTCTTATGGAACCCTCAAGTGATGGGTGGTTTAACTGTATTCGGTCGATCTGAACAAGGGTCTGCACCAGTTGTTCGTCAATTCCGATTCAGCAGCTCCTAAGTATTCAGCCGTTCTAAGGTGCACTATAATCCGGTACATTATTATACTTGAGCAAACTGACGTGTAGTGCTTGATCCAAGGGTTGGCTCCAAACGCATTCAATACCAATTAAAAGTCAACACTTGAATCATTATATGTATACAGTTAGCCCAACACCACAGATAGTTGCAACCGTTATTTAAATGTCAAGAAAATGTTTCTGGGGCGGACTGTGTCAACACCTCGTTTTATGTCTCCACGAAATTGTACCTTCTTCTGGTCGCTGCGAGAACACTTCCCTCCAACCTCCTTCAGTAATGTGTCGACTTTGCTTTGGAATTTTTTTGTGATTTCGTCATCCGGAAAGAAGCAAGGTAAGGCCTTACACGCATTCTGTGTATCGTCTGAGATTGGGAAATTCCACAGTTTATGGAAAGGGACCAAGTTATAACCCGTCTCCGAGCACATTAGTTGGACCCACAATTGTGTTTTATCCGACTCGTTAAGTGGCGTCCTCTTCCGAGCTTCCGTAAACCCGTTGCCCACCAAACCGTAGCCGAAAAGTTTGCCTAAGTATCTGTAATAACCCAAACCAGGTCCAGTGTACTCAGATGAGCTCCATTTACCAGTATCCATATCGCCTTGGTACGGGTTAAGCCCTAAGAGAACGTCCTCCACAAGTAGCCGGTATATACAGTTCGTTATCCACTCCCCTCCTTTTAGCGTGGCATCTCCGACCTGTAAATTCAACCCAATTACTTTCACGAAGCCTGGTTGGCCACCCCGCTTTATCGAATTGCTCCACTTGGTAAATAACCAACTCCATGAGAGGATGCTCATCCACGGATATCCAGCATGACCGGGTTCACTTGAAATTTGAAGATCTGCTGCAAATGTTTCGGATCTAGCCTCTTCCCAACGAGACCCCCTGTAGTTGTGCATCACCTTGATTGAATTATCAAAGTGACGAGCGGATTCTATGACCTCGCTGGCCTTCGTGTTATAGATATCAATTGTCCTCAGCATTGAATTCATTGAATCACCTTTGATGACAAGCCAGGGCACACCAGAGTACGCTTTGACTTCCTGTTCGAACGTCTCAACAGACTTTGGGTCCCGAAGATCCAATAAGGGATACCGATAAACGTTTCTTAACTCGATTTCAACGAGGACTCCATGAGGTAGCTGCAGAAACAAAGGCCCTCCGTGGGGACTGATATACTGCCCTTGTTTCCTCACATATATCTCGGTGGAAATCGTCGGCCATCGATGCCATTTTGAATGATGATCAATCCAGTCAGTCTGTGCATTTATCCGTATCCGCTGATCTGAGTACGTTTCGTCAGTATTCTTCAATATAGTCCATGAAAATCCCTCACCAGGCTTTGCATACACACCAAGTGGGAAATAACTTCCGGAAACATCAGCATGGACTGTTGCAACGACGGTCGTTGGTTTCGTGGCAGAAGGAATAGTTCCAGGGTGTCGATTAATATTTGGGAGAACAAAACCAGTTCGACCGTTTTGGTATTTCAAAATTAAGTTGTAGTTTATCAAAGCGATTTCTGTCTTTGTGTCTTTACTGTAAGTTTTCGTATCACATGGGCTTAGGTACTCCATGAGTGCTCCATACTTCTCAACAAGTGCGTTCACTTGGTCTTCTATATCCTTTCGCTCGATACCGAGCTCTTCAGTTCTCAGTTGGAAGCGCTCGGTACTAAAAGCCTTCCAGCTCTTGACAAAACGCTCAATCCAGTGGCTTGTGGGTATGAATGCATTGCTGGCCGCTGAACCACTCACGGGAATGAACTGATGCGGTATGTCCACATCAGTTCTGACAAACTCAATATCCAGCATTTCGAATAATTCGGACACATTATCCTTTACCTCTCTACTAGGGTACCCAATGAGCGCAGAATTCTCACCGGATACCAGTTTATCAAAGATTTTGGAAACTTCGAACTGATCATCCCTAGTGATGAGCAATATATCACCCGGTTTGTAGGCTGCGCTTATCTTGACGTAGTTTGCCGTAGAGGAGCCATTAGTTAGCCATTCTCTCAAGGCTTTCCGGAATGTGGTGTACATTGGTAGATAGTCGATTTCTATGGGTAACGCGTGGCCCATGATGACGACCATCCTGGCCTTTCTCCGGATGACTGCCATGGATTTGGGTTGATCCAACCATCCAAGGGCGACATCCTTATATCTGTAATTGGGTACAAAATAGCCGTAGCCGGGATCCATCCATAGCCTGTCTTGGCCTCCAAGGACGGCTCTTCTGGTCTCCTAGATAGAAAAAAGACAAGCGCATATACAATCGGCAGAAGAGCTAGCTTGATGTAACTCATTTTACTTTGATGAAATTCATGGTTAGTCAAGGCGAGCAAGTCGGTCAGTAATTTAGTACATCCAATAGGCCTTTAGCACTAAGAGGATTGAAAAGTGTTTAGCTTCTGTTTGGAAGACATCAAAAATGTGTCAGTTTCTGGACTCATGTTAGTAGCTCGCTAGTCGCAGAACTGACAACAGTATAGCCAGTGTTTGTGACTGAACGTATATGTAGCAGTTCCACATACAATATCCCGACAAGTCGCTATTCTTCGCTGGCAAACTTCAGCTGACTGAATAACATTTTTAGGACGTGATGGAAATATAACAATGGTGATAATGACGAAAAATAACTAAAAGTACGTCTAAATTTACGTCTGCCGTACATTTTACAATCGTTGTTTGGTATGCGTAACAACTGCGCAACATCCTCTGACTTCATGCTACTAGTTGAGGGTGGCTAAGTCTGTACTTACTCATGAAGCAGCAATCTCCTACATTTAGTGTGAAGCAATAATTAATATTTATCAGCGAATTGATGGGGTTCATGTACTTTTGTACAATTAACCGGCCGTCCACTGATGGAAATCATACATGCTATAGGTAGAATGACAGGGAGTGTTCAGACGATATACACTAGTCTCCTAAAAAAAACCAACCTCCAAACATGTAATGAGTTCTAGAAGAGATGGTTTCCATGAGCAAACTAATTCTTAATCGAAGGTATCCCAACTAGGCTAGGTACCTCTCAAATTACAAAGAAGAATGCCTCAATGCAAGCGCTCATCTCCCATAAATAACGCTTCTAGACTGTTATCTCGAGTGACCACAGCTGTCGTTCGAAGCTAGTTACCGGTCACAATAAACCTGTCCAAACAACACCACAGGAAACATCCAGAACAAAGCAAGGACGTGCTACTTAACAGGAGTGGTAAATCATTTCGTACATAATACCTCAGGATTGAGACCAACCAAATACATCCAGCGTGATTGCCTCTTCCTATCGGTTCTAGGTGCGGTCAGTATCATGAGATTAACGAAGGTCAAGTTAATTTGGTGAGCTAACATGAGCATACCAGTTGAGTAGATTTGTGACCAACTGTCGCATGGACGTTTAGTCTGTGTATAGCGTGCTTTCCTCGCACAGCTCTTGTAATGCACGCAATCGGGGAAGGTGTTTGACTGTCAAGACGCCGTTTGGCGGTGTTATGAGCTTAGTATAACCTTCATCTCACGTGATAAAAGGCGCGTCCAAAGAGGCGTCTTTCAGTTCGCAAAATAGTTTACAGGTGTAAGCTGAGTGAGTCTAGTTAATTTGTTCTAGTCGTTAAATGCGTGCGTTCCTGGGACCAGCTCTCATTGCACCGACTACCGCGATGGCTGGTAACTTGCTGGTGGCGATTCTCACCTCACCTATTATCAGAAGACACCAGAAGCTTGAGCTGGTTACTTCAACAACACGGTTCAGAATTTCGAAAACTGAAAGTGAACCGATCAACCGTTGGTTAGATAATCATGTGGAGTTTGGCAATGGCCCGCAAGAGCCACGACTCAAGATCGAGTAGTTATCTTATGTCCTTCAAATCAATGATTTTTTCTGAGTGGACCGAATACGTGAGACTAAGTTGCCACTCAAAACAAACGATCAAAATCCCTCTGCTGATTGCGACAAAAGGGAGACGCAACAAATCTTAGTTCCGAACTCTGTATGCAGCTAAAAGAACTATCACAATCCGGAAGCCGCTGTGCCGATGGCGTACCTGATGAATGTTATTGAAAAAAGGACACTGAGACAGAATTAAAACAACAAATCTCGATGTAAGATTTTTCTATTCACTCTTATCAGTATGAACATTCGGTTTTCCAGTCCGCCCTTCAGAATCTGATCGCTTTGAGGTACCTAAATGACTGGTTGGCTTAACGACTCCTCACAACAAGAAATGGGAACCTTATTTGTTTCTTTGTTCTTGACTGATGAGGTGATTTGTACGGAACAGCAAGATGGCACTTGTAAGCCGTAACACAACTTAAAATTGAATTAGTTGTAGGCAGTCGTGGGATTTGTAGAATTCGTGCTTACATCACTGTCCTTTGAATCGTCGCCACCTGTCCTGACTTACTAATTCTGGCAAGACCTTCCTCTCTCCCTTCCCCATTTTGGTGTGGACTCACAAGAATAATTGCTCCAGGGCAGGAGTGCGACCGTTCAGAGGAGAGTAATGTGAACATGAATTAAAGTGGTCTCCCCATTTTGTAGATGGGTGTGGCAGTAAAGCTAGGTGTAAAACAAAGGAGCTACTCCCATGGAGTCAACTTTGCAAGAAAAAACTGAAATTAAATGTATGAATATTTTCTCCAGTTGACTTCAACTTAAAAAACCCAAGGCTTGTGTTGTGATACTGAAGGTGGCAGACGATATTTGGAGTAATTTGCTCATACTACTCGTCTGATGTAACATAATAACCTAATGGAAATATAAGATGGGGAATCAGTAATATTGTTGCAGTAGTATTTGAAACATCGAAAGATGTAAAACATTTCGCTAAATGGATTGACCAAAGTCCGAAACTGATACATCAAATGACTCACAGAGAAAGTGGTACATTCTTGAAAATTCCAGAAATATCAAGTACATCTCTCTCAACCCATCATCCTTATGGAGAGTGAAACAACAACAGTGGTTATGAATGGTCAAAAATCACAGAAATAAATGGTCATTGAGAGGAGTAGGAAAGAAAGATGGTGCAAATGAATAAAGCCGAGTAGAATAAACAGTAGCACAGTTCATTCAGTCTGTTCTGCTGCGGACTATGATGATACCCGCTGCTAAGACTTTTGTCAGGAAATAAGATTATTCTGGCTGGTCTGTGTGACAGCCTAAGGTTGGAAGTGAGGATGAGTACGGTTTGAATGCCCAGCCCAAAAGCAGCCGCGATCGAAGTAAGGCTACCAGATTAGTCCGACCTTCAAGAGTGAGGTCGTTACACGGGTTTGGACCCAATCTAAATGGCCAGACATTTTGGTTTGTCTAAACCCCAACTGTCAAAATGCGCAGCAGAAACGACAGTAAATTTTCGTAGGCTACCAGGGTGCACAAACCAACACACTGCGGAACGGACAAGTTTCTTCTCGCTGTAGGGAATAATGTTTGTTGTAAATTTCTCTGTGTAATCATGAAGCTCAGCTATTGCATCACTTTGGTGCACATGTGCTGTGTGACCTGGAGTTGTCGTAGGGGATTTGACACTGATGGGTGAATTAACTCATCGAAGCTATCACCAACAGCATTTCAGTACTGACAGCTATAAGCATATTACTATCGTTCAGAGATGAAGAAGGGATGGGGAGGAAGGTGGAGAACGTTTGCAGAACTAAGAACAGGGTGTCTTCATAAATACACTCAGTTGCATACCAGTCTTTCAATAGCCGACCGCATCTTTGGGCCAAACGTTGGTTTAGATTTTTACCTGTGGTATAGTCCCAATCTATACTGGAACATACGTCTCCGATTCAGCTTTTAATCGGGTTAAATGGTTTACCTGGCCCTGTACTTGTTACGAAATTTCTCTGGTTTATTTCCAAAGGGCGCTACCGCAGGGTCTTCGTTTTCCTTCAGTGAGAATACTCTCGCGTACTCCCACTCCCTTAAAGGTAATTTGATCAGTTTATTCCTCATTTGCGAATGTGTCAACTGACACAAATGCAATCTAGTTTGGTTGATTAGTGATCTAACGACAGCTTTATGTCTGAAAAAATGTTAACCTTATCCTTACTAATATTGGTACAAATACTCTGCAACTAATGTTTTAAAGGGAAATTTAGTAAAACTTATTGATGGTGTGAAAAAAACGGGAGTCGCACCGTCGAGAGTTGGCTTTTAAATGGAATCAGTCCAGGCGAAAGAGTCAAGCAGCAGCGTACAACTGTTTCGTGCATATTAGGAATAGTTGGCAGTGCGGATCACGTGGAATTTACATCACGTGGTCACCTGTCGACTAGCTCTCCGAATGACGAACAGCCACTCAGAGAGCCAGTCAACAGGTGATTACCTGATGCGGATCGCGAGAATGAGGGATGAGTGATGTCACATCCCTAATTGTGAGTTAATAACCGGGGCAAGTGAGTCCTGGAGATTCGTTTGCTGTTCATACTTCTCGACGGAAGTGAAACAGACTTGCCACATAGATTGACTTCACTTACAGGGCGAAAACTCGATTCATTCATCATCAGAAACAAAATTGTTATCCGCACATAAGGTCGTAAACAATGACTTATCATAATCACTGCTTCGTTCAGTTTTGCCCAACGTACTAGTCAAGCACCGGAATAGAGGATAGTAACAAAAAGTAACTAAACAAAGTTTAAACTACAACGCTTCATATTTAAGGTTGCTGCCATAAGAGGAGTGATTGCACTCAATCTGTCACCTGATACCAATGAATGGCAGTTAGTAAAATTCAAGTGAAATCCTCCTCCCTACTGAATGTCATTATTATCAGTAAAGTACATATGTAATTTTCACACAACGCAGTGACCTGGAATGACGCAGATGGTCAGGATATCTGGAAATAATATTGGACATTTCTTGTTCCCCGTAGAATTCGCTATCAGCAAAGTTTAACCAGCGAAATTCACTCATTTGCAATCAAATTTGGTTTTGCGAGAGACTCACCTGGAACCCAGCTAACTCTCTCGTTTGTGATGTTGCTAAGCAACTGGATGTGCTGCTCCAGGCCCCGTCCTGTTTCAGTTGGTACGATACTCGAGATATCGCGAGGTATGTATAGACGTAATACACTACTCACAAGGTTGCTGAAAATTCTTCGACAGCCCGTGACCGGTTTCGCCCTTTTTGGGACTCATCAGGTAGGCGCCTGGTGCAGGACATTAAATTGCTTAGAAACATCATAAATGAGAGATTCATCTGGGTTCCGGGTGAGTCTTTCGCAAAACCAAATTTGTTTGCGAATGAACGCATTTCGGTAATTTCGTAAAATTTGGTTCCAAGTAGAGCACATTGTTGACGGAAACTCGGAAACGGCGCCTACCTGATGAGCCCCAAGAAGGACGAAGGCGGTTGTGGGTTGTGAATGGTGCATTGCGTCTTTACCGAGTGCAACCAGTTCCCGAAATAACCTATAAGGAAGGCTGCCCAGATAACATCTGTACTATCGTTTCATTGGGGTATCTTAAACAATCAGTTGATTTGTTGCTGGGTAACTTTTCGCTTTCGACGAAAGGGTCCGTTAGGCCAGATGAGTAAGTTACAAGTTTGATCGGGTTTTAAGACACTCGGGGAACCAGTCCCTGAGATTTATCAGGATTTCTCAGCCAAATTCATCACCGCTGGGTGTCGGTCTGAAGTTCCTGTTTGTCGGTTATGGATGATTGTCTTCATGTTGAATCCGGATCTTCGTGGCCTTGCTTTTCCGCTCCAGGACACTTTAAGGGAATATCCCTCTTAGGGGCCGTTCATCGAGTATGCCCGTCTATTTGCGTCGAGGGTTGTAAGGATAATAGGATTGGGCCTGAAAGGTGGTGGTTAAGTGGATCTTACACTGCTTGGATTTAGTGCTTTCTGATAACTGAACGTATCATCTCGACTGATTTAAAATTGCTGTTCACACGCTTGCCAGTTTTACATCCCCTATTCTATGGGATGCTATCCATTGTGATAAAAACCAAGAGCTACATTCCGGTCTGGAGATAGCGTAGTACTCAATGAATGTTATGCCCACTGGAGGATGTCCTTCAAAGCAATGTCAATGCCCACAATAGGGTGTCTTGAATAACTTTGCCATGTATCAAAATTCGAAAAATGAAGACTCACTTTGTAATAATTCTCCGGGATTGGACCATTGTCCTCTGGCACCTGCGGCACAGGTGAATCACGCAGCTTCTCCCCATATGCCTGTATCTCTCCGATCACAATCGGCTGCATTTTGTTCGGGTAGTCCATGTTTTGGTGACCGATGATGATATACCGAACAGGCTTAGTTGGTTTCAGCACAACTTCATCGCCTTTTTTCTTAAACGTAATACCTGAAGCAAGTGGATTCCATGGATAGTGCGCTTCGAAGCCGCATTCGGACATCCACCGGTCATACGTATGCACATCAAACGGAACACCAACCCCCTGGTTGTCTGTGAGAAAGAAAAACAAACACGTGTGATCTATGCCACGAGGCCGAAAATTCCTCTCAAAACACTCTGGTGTGAATGGCGGCTTGCCAACCCCAGCCCCAACCCTCAATACTCTTTTATTCCTTTCCAATCGAGCTTGCAGATAAACGAGTTCAACTTTGCTAACGTGCTGGCAACCTACATATTATAAAGGACAACAACCCGCGTCTGTTCTGTTGTCCAAGGCCATTATCCTTAGGTCGTCGAACCGGGGCTTGTATTCCTGATAGATCATCACCCGAAGAATAACACGGCGCTTGAGTTTCCGCTTGGGTTTGAATTTCGGTAACAGAACCAACACACCAAGGGTCCCTTAAATTAGTCTTCGCCAGCAGATCGCCAAGCGCTTGCAACCTGGGGTCTAAACAACTGGCCGATTTAAAGTTTTGGGGTTTGTATCTTAGCGGCGGGGTCAAGTCTTTTGCTACTCCTCGTTTCCAATGCTAACATCTTGTTCAGATTCGTTTTCAGTCTGCCTCATCATAAGCTTTTTTCCTTTTGCTGTTCAGCCACTGATTTTCATATCTTATCCACACACTTCTAGTGTTTGGGCTGTCATGGCATTACCAAGCCTAATAACGCCAGAATCGTAAAAGTCTGTGATTTGGAACACTTGACTGATTCTGTCCACAAGATTCCACCACGAACACACGCGTATTTCCGAATATAGGTTTGCACTCTCTCATCTTATTGGTCCTTACTTGGAAATGAATCTCTTTTGGCTCCCCAAAGTTACTTCTAAACTGTTAGTTTATACGTGATGGTGATATTGTGAAATTTTACCAAACTAATGGGTGACGAAAATGGTGATATGTAAACCTTACAGGAGCTTTCGTTTCAGAAGGGCTTGATAAACAATCGGTAGCCCTTCTAAAAAGTGACTTCTCAGTCGGTTTCAAACTTACAGGAGCTTCTTCCAAACACGCATATCGGAATACCGTTTGACTTTTCAGCTTGGACGAACTACACGTAGACTGATATATACGCGTCTAAAACCCTTGTCTGTACGATCGGTACTGTTCTGGGAAGTTCCGAATCCTCCACAGCCTGATCCATTCTACGAAGCCTTCTGTGTTGTCTCAGTTTTCACGCCGTCACACTATGGCATCTAACGCTGAGCCGATGGCTTGGCCGCAAACTTTTTTCAACCCTGTTGCCATTTCTTCAAGCGCAGCTAATTAGGCGTTCTGATGGCAAGTTACGTGCAGCGTGGTGCCGGCGACTGACTGACACAAGAGGGAAACGAAACCAACGCAGCGAAATTTACCCATCAACCGAAAGCCGTGATCTGTGTTAGCATTTTGAGCGTGACCATGTCAATCTTTTGGACTACAAGCTCACTGCACAACAGCTTGATCTCAATGACTCACTGTGGAATATCCAATAACCAACATCGGTACCACCGAACCTTAAGCGTCCGCTTGCTCTGGAACAGGCAAAAACCGTGACAAGTGGGATCTAGAGCAATAAACAGTACCATGCCGACAGTCAAAACGTTTGTCATCAATGGCTGCGGAACTGTGAACAGCGCACACCCAACGCATGCAATTTCTAATCTTGTGGATCGTTATATCACTATGCTGCTCAAATGGTCCTTATCCGTTTAAGTGAGAACTACAGTTTGACGAGAGAGACAGTGAAATTTATGGGACGTTTTGGGCTTCATCTTTCGCACGATTCTATACCCACAGTATGTGTTATCAGCGATATCTTGATGGGCTATCTGTCGTCCAGTATTCTAGTGGTGTTGTAGTGCTGTACTCCATGAAGGTCTTATGTGTTACTGAATGCCCAACCAATCAGCTAGCGCAAAGACGGAGCCAAAACTCAATGGCGCTACTTCGATGGACGAGTGGTAAACTCAGTATGCATTTTGCATGCAAGGCATTGTGACGAGCAATCGTGTCTATTGGGCAAAGTCATCTGTTAAAGGCTGGTGTGAGACAGCCGACAGAAGTCAATACAGGCGAATGCATGCGTGATCGAATTTCAATTGCACGAGAATCAGCAGACTCGGTCGACAGCTCAAATTTCCAGTCTTTCGGAAAGTGGTAAAAAAACCCAATCTGCTTCCGTACTCTGCATCAAAATAGAGCTCTGAGTTTGTGTATGCTTTTGAGTTGCAAAGTACGTTAACTCCACCGTTTTACCGCCATTATTTTGGAGTCCTTGAGATGACATTTTTAATTTCTGATGAAAATCTAGAGGACGAACCACAGTGTGACCATTAAGCTCAATTCAGATTCCTCTGATCTTGCCTTCAAATAAAAATAAAATACTGTGCCTATTCTATGAAGCTTGTTGTGAGTTTTTGAGTAGATTTTGTCTCATTTTGTAACCTTCGTGGTGGAAATAACGGTATATTTCGAGGGAATTGAGTCGCCAACCTGTTATAGTGTTGCAACATCCTAGAGGCTCTTTTCCTGTGTCAGGTGACGACGGCCACATTGACCGCGCTGGTTACTCATCACCGAAGGTTTAGAGGAACAATCTCTAAGAGAAATCCGTTCTTTTTTTGAATGTTAAACTAACCGGATAATAACACGTGTTTCGGATTATGCCAAATACGGATACCTAATAAATGTCTCTCGTGTGTCCATGTCAGAAACCGCACTTTATAGCATTCTTCTACGTAATACGAAATTGGATACATTGACTTCCCAGCCAACTGTGGTTGAGCATCTACTTCCAGTTTATGTGCACTGCAGGAATCGAAGTACTCAAAGAAATAATGGACCGACTTCAGTCCATTTAGTTAGATGTCAAACCTGTTTGCTAGGTATTATACAGTCCAATCCAGTATAAATGTTGTGGTAATATACAGAGAAATTTCCCAGATCTTTCAGTATGATTGCGTTTAGAAGCCTCAGGATAAGTGCATCAATTACTATTAATTATTTGGACACGTATTCACAAAAACTGAAGGAGATTTTCTGTAAACTCAGGGCACTTTGGATCAGTTATTTGATGTCCCTTATTGAAGGATTTTACTGCAGTCTATTTAGTTTGTCAAGCTATTTCTTGCCTTATGGTCAGTGTTGGTTTTCTGGACATAACTGACTACGGGGCTTGCGTGTCCTAAGTAGGGCTTGATAATACTTTTATGATTGTACTGTGTCCTGTTAGCGCGGTGTAAACCAATCAATGCCAGCTGATCCGGACCATGGTGTATGGGAAACACTGTCAGTGCAGTCTAAAAGTGACAACTAACCGTCCAGTTTGAAGTATTCATCATCGGATCATACCAATGCAGCTACTTATGTCACCAGGTCCTTATCTGACAGGTTGCCGGTCATAAAACATCTTTGCTGTTGACTTCACAGCGTTGAGTTCCACGGGATTTTCAACACAGTTTACCTTCGTATTAGAAACACCTGAAAATTTGAAAGTACTGTATTTCGGTATAAATAGAAAGAGCTGTCAGCATCACCACCGACAGATACACTTAGTTGCACACCAAATGCTTTTCATAGCACACTCACCTGAATTCCAGCTCAATCCACTGTTTATTACATCCTTCTCCAACTGACTACGCCCCACCAGGCCGTCTCATGTTTCATCTGCGATATTCTGGATAGAGCAATACATTTAACAGACCAAACGCACTGGTTCTATTTGAACCGAAATTACACGAAATTCCCAAGTACAACCATTAGCATACCAATCTGGGTTTCAGTTGGACCCTGGATGAGGAAGAACGTCCTACATTAGAAATTCAGCTGGGATTCAGAGGAGTGTGCCAACAAAATCGAATTAGTAGACAAATGAGGGTATTTTCCAAATTTTGTACGCTTTTGGTTCAATTAAAACATAAGGTTGACAGAAACTCGAGGACTTAACCTGCCTGAGGAGCCCCAAGGAGTATGAAACTGGTCATAGTCAGTTGAAGGGTTTTCAACAGCATTATGAGTAGTGCGTTATGTGCATAGATGGTCACAACTTCTAGATTGGTCAGTACTGGTCAGTGAGTAGTCTACTATCTGTTGTTTGTATGCAGAAATATAACCCGTGAAATGGTGTTCCCTCTTCAAAGGTACTGCACCATAAAAAGTGTTCTACCACAGACTTTTTAGTATACTAGGTCGGAATGATCACCCTTCGGTATCCCCTCTAGGAGGAAATTAATGTTTGAGGACTTAGTGATCCAGTATGGTTTTACTGATCCCTTAACCCACCAAATTTGAGAGTGTTACTGAGCCTTCTTCAAACCCCTGAGATGAGGAGCGCTCTGGAATGTTGGCACCAATATTAATACACACCAAATGGAATGACAGATGAACTCACAGAATGACCACTCGTTTTGGCAAAACAGATTGATCGAAGTCAGGCTGTAGATGGCACCGAGGTCCACATAGTAGTAGGGAAATTGAACGGCATAAGGAGAAAATGTTGTGTTAAAATTTCCGTCAACTGCGCATGGAAGCCACTGACCGCTACCAACTACCGTCTTTTTCAAAGCCACATTTACTGCTGCGGAAAAGACAGATAAACGTTTGTTTGGAATAAAATGGACAAAATCACGACTTCAGAAAACAGGTGACGTTTTTGTGAACAGGGACACCTATTTGCAAAGTAAATTGGACCCACCGAAATACTCAACTGCATCTCAACTCATTCTCTCGAATACAATCTTATTCAGTTGAATATGCTGCAAGAAGGTCACCTCATGTTTCAGTTGGAACAATATTCTAAAAGTTTAAGCAGTTTTTGTACACTGTAGTTACTGCTCAAGAGTTTTCATCAACCTCAGCAGTACTATGATATAGGAGGAACACATTCAATCCAGACACGTCGGACTTACACTAGCCTGCACCCGCAGGTAAGTGGATGAGCGTGGCGTACACTATGGTTTTCAGTATTCTGTCCACGAGGTGCTGGATGACTACCTTGGATTGTATAGGTAAATGTTGTGCCATCGTCTCATCCGTGATGAAGAGTGAGCTACCGTGGACCATGAGTATATCGTTCAAACAAGTATGTTTGCCTTTCAGAGGGGGGTAAATATTGTGGGGTGTATCTGACATCTAAACTTCAACAGCCTGGCAGTAACTCGACCTTCCTTCTCCTTTTGGGTAGCTATTTGCTGAGAATGTACCAAAGCTGGAAAGCTCAGTTTTTTATTCCTTGACGTATGTTTTCAACTTTTTGTAACCGTTCCGCTCAACTGGAGTGGACCATCTCTGATAACCTGAGGCATGTACGAATGAAGCAGAATTACGAACCTTCATGTAGGTCGCTAGATAGAGCCATTTAGGTTAGTGGGCACAAACTTTTTTCCAGACGGATTCGAATGGTCGCAAGGTAATTTAATCTGCTGTTGCAAAACACATTTAAATTTTCAGCGAACTTCACTAACATAGCATGACCTCGCTTCTTTAAGTCGCCCGAAGTAGGACACCGTAAATGCTTTTCGGCCGTGTAACTTTGACATAGAATACTTTTTGCTCTGATTTTACGGTACACACCACGCTGTTGATGTGCTTTGATGAGAACAGAGCATAAAATAGCACAACAGAAAATAACTTACATTGGGATTCAACACTGGTTGATAGCAGTAAGAAGAGGAGGAAGTCAAACTTGTGGCGAGCTCCCATTGCTGAATGCTTACAAAAGACTCGGACGTAATAACATTTGTCCACGTCAACTGAATACGTAAATAAATTTATATAGACCGAGTGAGAATTGTTTATAGCCAATCTAGACAGGCAGATAAGCTAAGACAGGTAGCAAAGTCAACGCCGTGAAAATGACTCTTAGTGCCGACACTAAAAACAGGAGAATAAGAGACGCCACGTACATAGCACTTTCGTAAAACTCCACTCCTACTTCATTAGGGGGTGCTTTCTTCTATCGCAACAGTCAGGAATCAGTGAACTTCGGACAACAAAACAGGCGTCAGTGGGCGTGCTCTACTGAAGACGGACAGAAAGTCATAACTAGACATTGTCAATTGCTCCACCTTGGCAGAAGTATACGGGTGCAGACGGTGTACGGTCCACCCAACAACAGTAACGCTAAACACAAATCGATTCTAAAGGGATACACTTACAGAGCGCAATAAACGATACGACTGCTCATGTGTTCACAAAACGGAAGGAGGCAAGCTGGTTTACAGGTGAATTCAAAGAGATCTCAATAGTGATGACCAGTCAGGCCAAGTTTCTAAATACCTTTATAATAAATAGGTAAACCAATGCTCAGATGAGCGAAAAATAACTATAGACTCACTGTTATCTATTGATATCCTATGTTCCTGTTCAGAGATTCAGAGAGCTCAGTGGTTCAGAGGCGAGCTTGCTGACCAGCAGGTACGTGTTTCAAATCCCACTCCGGCATCTTGACCGCTGCTGTCTAGGTAAGGGTAGCCTGACGGTACCTCAGCACTCGCGCTTCCTTCAGGTGACATGATATCTAGGCCCCGAGCGAAGTTACAGCCTAACGGTCTGAATGTCCATTCACCATTGCAGGGAAATTATAGGTGCCTAGTAGTAGGTCCAAAACTCAAGCACCCAGGACTTTTTGCTCTTATTTCGGCTTACCATGTGGGTGAAGATAGGTTCAAAAGTATTACCCTTTGGTTGGCATTTTCAGGCCGCCTTTCAAAGGACCACGTGAGACTCGACTGAGGTAAACAGATGTAGATTCCAGATAAGTGCGAAAACTTGTGTGAGCTGCAACAAACTCGACCAGCCTCATCTTATCTAGCTTTTTCCAATAGCGTGCCACCTACTTCATTTTGTGACCCGGGAAAATTAAAAAACCACAGCTTTGTAATTGTAAGGTTCCTCGAATAATCAGATGCAAGGCATAAAAAGCATTCTACCTTATACAGTCAACTACATACCAGTTTGATTTTGATGGGGACTGACTCGGAACTCGGCTGAATCTCTCGTTCGTGCTGTTTGTGTTTAACTTCATTTGATACTATATTTGAGACATAACAATTGAGTGTATAGACGTAATTCACTACTCATAAGGTTGCTGGATACTCTCCGACTCTCCGAAGATCATCATAAACGAGGGATTCAGCTGTGTTTTAGGCGACTCTCCCGTCAAAACCAAATTTACGTGCAGTTGAGTGTGTAAGTCAATTTTCGTGCAACTTGGATTCAAAAAGAATATAAGCTTGAGAGGAGCTCGGGTCTGCGCCTATCTGACTAGTCCCAGGCAGAGCGGAACGGTCGTGGCCTGTGGAAGATTTTTGAGTAACCTTACGAGTAGCCTATTATGTCTATACAATTAAATTCTTACAAAAACATTCTTACAAGTAATCAGACTGTCTTTCAAACCGGTCAACTGGCAGGCAGTAATGCGGGTCATGTGTTCAATCTGCCCATGACCTGATGAGCCCCAGTCTAAAAAGGAAGGCCTAGTTTAGGTTAGTTAGAATCCGGTCACCCCTTTGGTGCCCGTCTCTGAACCCTGAACATCGAGGAAATAACACCGGTAACAGAACGTCACCAGAGAGCACAACTAAGTTGTACGGTAGTCAGCAACCTGGTGAGTTTTCGAAGCAAGATTGATTTGTTTTTGTCACGTCAAACGGAACATTTCTATCGGCATAAACAGAGATATAGGTGCGGCCGCAAGCGGCTTGAGAAAACAGCATAATTGCTTGCCAAACAGGAGCACCATGGAGACAGATGCCGACAGATTTGGTTGACATGCATCTTGCGGATTAACTCACTGACTGTTTCAGATGGGGGTAAAAATTTAGACCTCACATCACTAGGAGTGTTGGAATGTTAGTCCGTCTCATTTGTACTCCAACGTTCTGGGACGTTTGTAGGTTTTAGCCGATATTTCCTTACAATCATGTAACAGATAACGCAAAAAGTTGAATTCTACTTAAAAATCAAGAGTTTGATTTGTCTATATTCACTCTGGATACGGAGTTTATCAAATTCGAAAAAATGGGTGTATTGCACAAGTGAAACAATCCTGACAGCAAAGTATACCACTAATGTCCTCAGCTTGGGAACTAAAAGAGAACTGATGTATTTTAACATGCACCGGGTTTTGGCTGGTTCACTGAGATTTACTGGGGATTCGATCAGTGGTTATTGATCAGACAATCGACTTTACTTTTCACTAATCTCACGGAGTAACAGATATCTATCAAGCCCACGCACACTTGCGGTCACCGAGTGCCTTATCTTCGTTTCGGAAACATTAATTTTGATCTCTAGCAGTTAGAGATCCGATACTGCTTTATCGGCCTGAGGATTCCCAGTGACGACGAAGCATGCAGTGAATTGCTTTTTCAGGCCTGAGTACTTCTGCTTTATAATCGCCTGGAATCGATTGCGAATAGTACACTAAATTGTATATTCACTTAAAAAAACAGCTCAGTTACTACTAGTGAGACAGTTTGACAACCAGCATGCGGCCTGTGCGGAACAGACAGAGACACAGACACAGACAGAGAGTATGCGCTTTAAATAGTGCCCGGAACACCTTTACCTCTACCACAGCACTGGCCAACAGAACCAAATCTGGCGAGCACAAAATGAAATGTATCCGGTATAGTCAAACCCAGGATGAAATGAATCTTAGAAGCTGTCAGGACATCTTCAGTTCAGATGTTTCCTGATGGACCCTTTCTATGCATGTTCATTCTGTTGAATCCATTAGCGGAGAACTAGTCCAAGCAACATCGCTTGTCTGATGCGCTCATCGTGCAGTTAGTCACCTGAAGTGGTTGCTGTGATGGATGAATAACTCCTCCAATTGTGCCTTCCAACGAGTTGGGTGTAAAAGAATGTTTACATCCTCGTGTTGGGCCGATGGCGTGTGGTTGGTTGCACGCACGAATCGTTTGCCATAAACATGGAGCGAAAGAGAGAACAATTCTCCTGTCTTGGCGCAATTGTTCCCACAATTACACACCACAGGAGGATAACTGGACTTGAGTTTTGTCCCTATTACAGCTGAATTCTGGACGTCTGACAGGTCAGGCGAGCATTTCAACACTAGGACACCAGCGCAAGCGGGACATCTTGAGTGAACAGACCTGAGTGAATACTCGCCTGAACAGATGAAGGCACTCACGCTTGAGTGATGCCGACCCCGGTCGGTTTCAAGTACCCTGACTGAAAGTGAGAGGCCGGCAAAAAGATCGGCACAATCAGGACAGTTACTGGGTCGCTGTTCGACCGAAAACCAATCCCATTGCACAACAGTGAACACGTTGTTCTGTTCAGACGCAATCATTCAGGTACATCCAGTGTGTACTTGTGGAGTAGTGGCAACACGGTCGCTTCGCACTACGTATATCCAGATTTCAGACTCAGGCTACAATCAAGAATACGAGCGAAACTTGAGTCGATTGTTCCCTACAAATCTTGCAACCACCACAGTTTGCTTCAGGAAAGGCAGGGTGTATAGCTGATACCTGAATATCAGGTATCCGGATGTCTACAAAAAGGCAAATGCCCAGTCACTGGAAAATTCATCGGAAGTGCTTTTTCTTGAACTTTGTAGTTTATCATACGAAGTAAGCTTGGGATAAGCACATTGTTGTTTAGTGTATGGACCTATACGTCCAATACCTTTAATGAAGGGATATCCCGCATTTGAAGTATCTCCCACTAAACTGTTTCACTGTTCTGGGTGAACAACTGTGGTTTAAAGTTTTGGTGCTACTTTGTCATAGACTGCATGTTATCCTGCAGACTGCGATGACCTGTTACCAGTACACCGGTGCCTTCTCCGGCTTAATTTTATGCATACAGGACTATTCCTCACCAAAAATCATCCATCTCGTATGAATATGGGTTACCTCCCGCGTGGTCTCTGTTCTATAAAGTGTCGAATGGCGATATGTTGGCTTTCTTGTATTTTCGAGATATTGAACTTGTCTATAACACCCAACCAGCATATATGTCTCACATCGGATGACAGCAAGGGGCATCAAACATCGGACAGGCGTGGCGAAGGTGTCGAACAGTCGGACAGTGGCAGTCGACATTCGGATTATAGTAAACAGGTGCACCACGGAGGTTATCTTCTTGCTGGTTGCAACACCACGGTTCTTCAACCAAGCGTTCACATTTTCAGACTCACATTAGGGAAACGCCTGTAATGAATCTGGTGTTCTCTATCCCACTCGATAATGAACTACCGTATGCTTTGTTCTGAATGTAAGGCACAGTTGTTATGTTTACTTCACTGCTTTATTGCCATTCCCCTTTCTAAAACGCCACAGTGAATTTTTGTAGGAAATTTGTACAGCTAGCATCAAGAAGAGTTTGGTTATGCTTCTGGACAACAAAGGTGGTTAAAAACAGGGGATCAGTTTTCCTCAGTCCTATGTAGCACGTGCCTTATTCCGAGCTGACAGTTCCCAACTCAAAGACCTGTTCTGTTAGCAGCGCTTTTACAGACACTTGGAATTTCTTTTGTACTCGTTCCTCACTTGGCGTGCCATGACGGTGATTTTGCGAAATCCTGTTCGGAGATCATGCAGCCTAAATTTCACAAGGCGACTTTGTTCAGACACGTACATCAGAGTATTGCTTTGAGTTGCTCACTGAACCGAATAGGTGAAAATGACGCACCACAGCAGAGCGGCTAAAACCCGATTGACCTCTGTGCGTCAGATCAGCACGTGGAAATACCATACTCATGTTTGATTGTCTATGGAGATTCCTGTTAAAAGCAGTAAAAACTGGAACTATCTGAGACACATTAAATTTTCCACTGAGTTATGATACAGTCTTCGTAGGGAATAAAACCGAATGAAGAAAGAGGTGAATCTGACCATATGGAAATTCGGATAGTGTAACCGGTAATTAACTGGATTCGCGTGCCACAGTTAGAACCGGAACGTGGCCAAAAATCTACATTCATTTGGCTGCAGCCTGTAAAAGAGCTCGCCACACGGGCAGCTAGAACGCGATGGCGATCTGTCAACTTCCCCTAAGGTACTAGCAGAAGGGGAGTTTCCCCACAGACTGTAAGAGCTTACAAGCAGCACAATAAATTAATGGGTTGTAGTAACCCCATATGGACTGTCGATTAGCCCGCAATATTTGGTAAAAGTCTAGAAATACCACAAGCAACGTAACTGATCGTACACTTCTCGATCAAACATTTGAATTCAATTAGCCTATTTCGAAGAAAACTTGGCAACTGTTGCTTGAACTGGTCAGTAGTCGAATTCAGCAACCGAATTTTGATGAACTATTGATTTTGATCACTGAAACACGAGAGAGATCATTGACTGTAATTTTCCGAGCAAAAAGCCTTGAAAATCATGGGGTTTTCGCAGTATCTGCCTCCACCCTAGCTACCCGTATAATCTTCGATAGAGTGTGGAACCAAGCTCAGTTTACCTGTCTAGGTAGCCGAAAGTCCTCTTCATTATGAAGCTAAACTGGCTTTTTACAGGGAGCTGTGATTTCTCCACTCTTCTCCGCCCTGTGTTATGCTACATGTGTTACGGTTTCTTTCTACTTTTTGAGATTGCCGACACGGATTTTTGAGTCACGCGTAGGTTAGACGATCCACAATATCAAAAGGAAGCATTGGGTTCGAAAGTCTACAGTACAGCTCACAAAAAAGTTAGCAAAAGTACAGAACAAGCTCAGTTGTCCACGCTAATAACATCAACAGGTGAGCACGTTTGACGCTGAACGACAGAGCACAGCGACCAAACAACGGCCAGCTGAATGTCGTGTGGGTTTTGGTCGTTCCTTCCGAGAATCTGATTGGCGGTGCGATCACACGGATGTTACGACAGAACATGTCGAGGCAAGCATAGCAGACGGGGCAGGAACGCGTATGGATAAGTGGGTCATTGGCACACAACACACACACATGCTAGTATACCGGAGTCACACTAGACGAATAGCGGGTACAGGGGAACGAAACGGGCAACTGAGTGGGGGAATTATCATGTCAATTTGGATTCATTCACTGCTACTAGTGTATGTATGGTTATGACATTGCAATTTCTTTTGACTGTCGCATCCCACAAGTTCACACTGAATTACAAACCGGACGGGATAGACTTGTTGCTTGCATTGGAAATTCCAACACGTTATTTCGGCCCCCTCTCCGTAACAAAGATCTTGTTGATAGCTTGCCGTTACTTACGGTTCACAACACTTATCTTCCAAGACTCACTGATGTTAAATATCTCGGTGTTACCCTAGGCCACGTTAGGTTCAAGCCGTTTTTCAATCAACTTCAAGAGGTTTTCTCCTTTTACTTTCAGTCTGAAAGCGCTACCCGTTCAGTTAAGTCACAAATTTGCTATTGCATCTGCCGTTTCCTGTTGAATATACTGTTCCCCCGTCATATTCCCTGGTCTTTTGGAGAGTGTTGAATGTCTCATAGTTGAATTACTGAAACACTTCTCTAAATGCAGTGATCATCTTTTCCATGTGTGTGTTGAGTATACGTCTCGCGATTGGTGTGGACCACCAGGTAGCACTTTGCATTCATTGCCATTACTAACCGTTCACTTGTATCCACCTGAACTGACATTCATAAACTATCACTTGGGTATGATGGGGGTTTTATAGCTGTCCATATTGTCTTGTTTAGTTGAGTTTGTACTGGACACAGGGCGTTCAGATGAATGCACCGGTGATACGATAATAAACCACATGTGGCAATCACCATTGTGTGCTGGCTTCCGTCGCCTTCGTTCCATGTAAGAGACCAAACCTGAACTACATGTCAGCCCACAAATAGCCAAGGGATCTTATTCTTGTTTCATGTGTTTTGGTGGTGATAAGCCTCGAAGTGGTTGTTTGACAAGGTCTCAAATTCGAACTTTGGGATCTTTTTGTCCTACTTAAGAACTATTTCGTGGCTGTTCGACTCTTGTCAAATACCGTTCCGCACTGCGGTGCAGGACTGATAACCCGACCTGGATGGTGTTCTTCGGAATTTCGATCTAATGAATCCCACTGAAGTGCATGGCGACTTATTTCGTCATGCTTTCATGCGCGAAACATTTGCCAACTCACCAGTGAAAACGAAAATTCACGTCTTTCGTTCACTAAACTCAATAGACTATTCTGTTGCTCATATCGGGAGCGTAACTCACCGATTAGTGCTGATGAAAATCGTGCACACCCAATTGGTGGTCTAGAATCATCGCTGGTTGGATCTCCCAGATCTTGCAGGTTAGGTGCCGGTTATGGGAAGCCAAATTAGATGAATGCCTGTTGGACCTTCAGTGCGGTTGCGCGATCCGGATCACCATTTGCTAATTTACTGTCTTACGTTTAACTTCGCCATTCAGATATCAAATCTCAAAGGTGTAAACATTTCTGGCCGTGATTTTTCTGACCTGGATGAACTTTTAAAAAGAGATCTATTCAACGTGGCATTTATGTTAAATCGAAATACAGTGGAGAATACCTCATAGTAAACATGTGCTTCCCAAACGTGTCTCGCTTGGGACTCTCAGATTCAAGTTACTAAACTAGACAGTCTTTTGTCCCGTGATTGTGGTTGAACTGTTTAAAGCCTGGTCAGCAAAGCTCAACGAATTAATATTGAGGCCACAGTAATAAACATGGTGAAAATACGAAGAACAAGTTTCAATGATTTAGTTAGATTTCGTCTAATATCCTGGCAACCCCCTTAACTCCGCCCTGTCGTAACTTTAAACATAAAGTATGGGCTCAAAAGCATACTGGAAGAAGCCGCTCAGTATACAGGATTTTAACGTGTCTATTACCACAAGACACGCCTGGGACAGTGGTAGTTGGTGCATTTTGGCACAAATTCCACTATCCTTCCGAACCTGTTTTGCCCTTATTTCTCTGGTTTCTTAACTACTTTGGTCATCTGAAGTAGTGCTTAGTTTTCCACCATATTTGTTTCGTAGTTTTCGAGAGTGCTTGGAACATTCAAGATCCATCTGTATGGATGAAGTCTGGAGTTGTACGGCGGTGGGCAGTGAAGATCACTTTTCAGATTCCTATAACCAGCTCATCATTTTGCACATTCAGATAAGCATTAGGAATTTACTCTGTAATCCAAGTGTTGCAACGGCCTATTAGTTGCAACAGAGAGAGGAAGCAATCAAGAATTTCAAGCCGTATCACGATCCGCACCCCTCAAAATTTGCAGCAGAGATAATTGAAGGTCATTGTATAAACGTAACAAACTGGTCATAAGTTTGCTAAAGACACTTTACCAGTCCACGACCAGTTTTTTTCTTCTTGGGGCTCATCAGCTAGGCGCGTTCCTGAGTTTCCTTCAACTTCATTTCCACTTGATCCTAAGTTACATCAGAGCCTCATAAACGAGAGATTCAGTTGGGTCTCCTGTGAAAAACAAATTGGTATTCAAATGAGCATAATTGGATCAATGAATTTCATGTTATGTACGATATTTTTGAGGTTTTAGCGGCGCACGTATTTCCTGGCACTGACCGTGCGGAGTAGATCTGAAGCTTCGTTTAAAAACTCGTTATTGCAAAGACAGAATAGATCGTCTGGTGGTTATGGCTGGTGATTACTGAGTTTTGCGTGCTCTTTGTGTTCGTGCTGATTCATTGTTATATTATGAATTATTAGTGAGACACCTTCCCCACTATGATTAGACTTGGTTTTTTTATTTCAACAGTTGAATACTTGTGCATCTTTGGTCATCTCGGCAAGTAGACGGTTGACAGGGCGTCACTCTTGCTTACTGACTGTCCTAATTTTCAGAATCAGGACGCTAAGGAGTGCTACAATCTACAGCAAAGTAATGTACGTTTCAGGTTTTGCTACAGAAGAGTGTAACAACTCTACGTAGAGTCAGCTAAGCGATCAAGGGGCAGCATGCCACCTAAGGGACAAGGGGACTGCTTACCACTGATAACACTGATAAAGTGCGGTTCTAAACTATATTAGTTATACTCTTTGGTGTACTGAAGGAAGTTCTTTGGAGTCACTTAGCAAGGTCTACCCATTTTATGCTGTACGCAAGTGTAGGTATCTTGTCAGCAACCAGACTGTCGGACAACGAGTTCGAAATTTGTGCACTTGTGAACCTGCAAAAGCCGACTCTGGCTACCATTTCTTCAATCCAGTGAACTGAATCTATCGAACGCTTAGTCACCAGAGGGGGAGAACTGACGGTTATTAAGAATATCCGCTCAATTTTATCCCAGATAAATACCTGTACACATGCTTCTCGATCATTATTACGTTCGAGTGATATTATTGAATCGCATTTTTTATTAAGTGGTTCATTCAATTATTGGTTCGGTATTGTCTGCTCATTAACTATGGCAAGTTTTGCGATCCAGAATTGATTCACTTGTCCCTCTCTTACATTTTGAGCTGCCTCAGGTTAAGTGACTAAACATAACTATCTGAACAAGCTAACTAGTCACTGACAGAGAATGGGCTAGTCCGTGGGTTCGTACTCGTGTTGGTAGATTTGGCCTCATAGTCGTTCACCTTCAAGCAAACGAACGACGAGTACCGTCTGATGAGATCCAAAACCAGGCACTTCGTCAGGGCGTCATCAGTGCATTCAACAGCTATATTTGGCCGAACACACGGTTAGCGAAAAAGGCATGTCTCATCGTTAATTCAGTAAGGCACTAGTAATAACGGTCAAATTTTTTCGCACACTGGACTTTAAAATAGGCTCATTCATCTCGTCTCTATTTACTGGAATACACGCACTCGTACATGAATACTACATTTTGTTGGTGAAGTCATCGTCGTACTGGACGGACGGGTGGGTCTCTGAAGGGAGTCGGCTGTATTGAGTGCGTCTGGACCGTTTATCGCGCTGAATGGTATTCCTCATACTGAGTAACATAATGTAGCCCTACCACATCCGCGCATGAGCACACAATCGATTCAAATTGCTATATGGTAGCAGAAATCACGCGGAAAAGGTTAAGATCGGGGCTACACTTTAGAGAAATAGAAGTCAAAGGAAGGGGGTTTGGTGAGGGGTAGGTCAATGGGTCATGACGTCAATGTCAGACAGACTTGTGGGACCAGATGTTTCGTAGGCCAGTTCAAGTTCAGAGGTCGCACAAGTTTCTTTTGGATGCAAAGTTGTGGATCCAGCAGTCGGATTCCTATTGCCTCTGCGACCTCTGAACTTGAACTGGCCTACGAAACATCTGGTCCCACAAGTCTGTCTGACATTGACGTCATGACCCATTGACCTACCCCTCACCCAACCCCCTTCCTTTGACTTCTATTTCTCTAAAGTGTAGCCCCGATCTTGACCTTTTCCACGTGATTTCTGCTACCATATAAATTTGTGATGTATAAGCCAAGATGAACAATCACAGAAAACAAGCTTTGTTCGCTACCTTCTTCGTTCTCATGACTACAATGGGTATATTAGGCCGCTTGAGACAAATTGCGTTTGTTACCTTCCCTCGGATCGTTAAGTGCCCGAAATTGAATGATAAAAGCAGTCACCTGATAATTTACGATTCGCGATTTTTATTTCTACCTATCCAACGCTGTGGAATTTGCAAACGTAACAAAAGGAAAAGCCGATTCACACTAGGTTTATCGTTCACTGGAGTTTCGAGGTGAATTGCTCAAGGATGAAGTGCCTTGGGTTGGTTTGCTTGGAATGTAATGTCTCTGGGACGAAGTATTTTGTTGGCTCACCTGAATGGATATTAGGAATGAAAATGCTACGATTTCAGAAGATACTCAAGAATAGTTAAAAATCTTCATGATGATTAAGCCGTCCGTGCTGCTAGTTGATCTCTATTGCCGGCCACTGCGTCAGTCATTCGAAAACGCCACAGACGGCTGTGTTCGAAGCTTCAGGTCAGCCGCACACTTCAACTGGTTGTGACTAGGTTTTCCTATTCAGAAGTGGCAACACAGCCTCCTTATCCTGTGCTATGGGAGTGCTAGCTTCAAATTTCGGGTGCTAAGAGTATAAGTCACCGGAAGGACGAGCAAATGCAATTCTGGTAAGCTCAAATATTAGTAAAACTCGTATCCAGGTTATTATGAGTTCTGCTCGGTTTGGATCAACCAGAATGATTGTACAATGACATGGGTTGATAATTAGGGAAGTTATACCACAACACAAATTTAAAAGAGCCTCTTTAAAACACTGCTGCAGGACAAAAATCCTTATCCATACTGGAGTCAAATAATCCACTAAAGTAGTAAAACAATGCCTCAAGCGGTTCCAAAGTTCATCCACCTCTGTTCCATAATCGTTCCGGAAGCAACCTCCCAACACATGCTGAACCCCTGGGAGAGCGACCTTAGAAAACCGAAATGTTTCCATCCCAAATGAGCAAAAAATACCATATGGAACCACCACTCCAAACGTGCAATGATTTTTTCCGGATCCAGTAAGTGTGTATGTACTAACAACATTTACCGAACTCGTGGATTGCCGTGTCCCATCAGAAGTTAACCTCACCAAATGCTAGGAACCAGTGAAACAAAGCGGAAGTGTGTCAAAAATTACTACGCGTGGAAGAAAGGCATGCCTACCTATCTGATCACTCAACATCACCATGAGATTTTCTACCTGACTGTGACATCTTGAGGAGCATTGCATTCGTTCTGTGAGACACAGTAACCAACACAATGGCTTTCTAGTGCGTAGTTTCGGTAAGATCAAATGTAGGGAGAAAATATCCAGCCACAGGACACTGCAGTGTTTTTTAACAGTTTTGCAAGGATAACTTCGGACTTAAAGAGAGTCTATCATTCCAGATTTGGGAAAACTGTCGAGTCTGCCGACTTGGTTCGCTTAGCAATTAAATTAAAAGGGCATATCCAGTGTGTACAGTGCGTATGAAGCGAACAACCACTCAACCCCTCGGTGCATGTCCACAGTTTGATTTGCACCCAGCCGCCATGTAGGACGGTTTGACGTTCTTAACCAGCGGGTTCTAAAGATTTGATCAAGTTGACATTATTTCACTTGGACGAGGTTGAGCCGACTGTATCCCAGTAAAGCGTCGAAAATAACTGGACCACATACAACTCAAGGCAGATAATTCATTTAGCCCGTTCAACATGGAGAAAGTGGCTGCAGCTACAAAATACGTGCCCTGTTTGAGAGCTAACCCAGTATGATTTGGTCCACATCTTCGTTATAATCTAAAAGGTCTTGAACAAACTGACTTGATACAACCCGCAAACACAAGCTCACTTCATTGCCGCGTCAATAAAATGATTAACCAGACGAACAGATGAGTGGCATAAGTGTAATGGATCATAATTTTCAAGCTGAAATGTGTTTTCGCGTATGGTTCATTTTGATGTGCCTCAGAGAGGACTCTCAGTGAACCATTTAGAGGAAAATCCCAGTGGTATGGGGTAAGTTGAAAGCTCGAGAGTTGCAACTAGTCAGTTGGTCAAGTGTCACATTAAAAGCCCTTTTTCAGACAACAGGTGAGTGGGATCTATCCATTACCATCCAATTGCTAGTTGTTACTGAGGTATAAATGTAAGTACCTATGTAAGGGGAGCAAATCCAATTTTTCGGATGCGGACTGTGTTGGTGAACGTTGTCCATCTGTTTATCATTTTAACCCTTGGTAAGTCAGGTATGAATAGTCGGTTCGTGAACATATGCTCTACGGTCAGAGATTGGGAATCAAACAGCTGGGGGTAAACCCAGTTAACGATGATCATAACTCAATATGTTTGTTCACTGCTGTTTTGGCATAAGCTGCTCTATACCAAGTGTCACACACTGTTAGTTTGATCAGGCAACATCTGTAACGCAACGAAAAAAGTTTGCTCGAATAGAGTTTACTCTAGTGAAACACCGATAAACGCTGGTTTCCGTCCTTTATCGAGGCAACTGTAACCAACCAGAAAGCTGTTTCCGTGGCGGGGCAAAGCATAGTAGGATACCGGAGAAGATATTAACAATATTAGCGTAATAGAGGCTATAATTCATCTGATATCTGGATTGCTTGACAAAGGTATCACCTAATTTGTATTATTTGTGTCGGCTACTAGCCATGATGGGTGCTTGTTCAGTAAATTTGTGTACGCAGTGCCTTGTTATGGGCTTGCTAGTGAAATTATGCACATGAAATAGCAAAATACTGCGTAAATAACGAGATGAATTTTGTGTGCGTATTTTTAACAGTAGTCGGGAGAAAAAGTCTTTTTGCAATTTGCGACCCACTTATTTTCTGTTTCACCTCTAATATCCTAATTGACTAGCGTGTCTGGGACCTCTGCGTTCAACTGTTCTCTGATACCTCCAAAGTAGTCATCTTAGAAGTGGTAGAAAACGATTCTCTGATGGAGTTGTTGTCTACTGGCCTGAAACCGTTGGATGATCCAGCAGATGGCAGAAAGTTATTCTAGTCGTCATCACTTAGCTACATCTTCAAGAAATTATATTAATGTCACGGCCCAAATGATGCAACCGTGATTGCGTGTCCATCAGACGGTATCAACTGGATTTTGCTACTAGTTTCATTTTCTAAATGATTGAAAGTATTTTTAATGCATCCCATGGTTGGGCACTAACAGAGCTTTAGATGTTTGATCGGATACGTCAGCCCATAATTAACGACCCCAATATTCTTTAAAAGTCTTATAAACATCAATGCACTCTTCATACACTCTGTTCCCTCAATAAAATCTTGAACGCTTCACTGACACTTTTCGAAATGCTCTTGTAATGGCAGTAGCTGCAAGTTTGGGAAGTCACCGCGTGGTTTCTTTGTGCCAACGGGAAATAAGACTCATTGTGACCAACAACCTTCGGGAGCACTTGACAGAAACCCACACATACAACAACAGTGTCAAGCAGTGACCGTTTTGAATTGTTGAATTAAGTCCGTTCGGAATACTGGTTATCATTCTCCTGATTGGTTATAAGATCGAATCTTAAAGTGTCAGGGGCATGTCTATTTAAGGTTCTCACAGAAATAACAGTGCTTTATCCGAATAAAATGCGCATGATGATCAGTCCACATAGAATGTGGAACGAGAAATTGATACACGTTTTGCGCGGTATTTTTGGCTAGCTCGAGTTAAAAGCAAGTGTAATCTCTATACATCTAGCCAAATACTTCGTTGCAGTTGGTGCACCGGAAGGCCTATGAAGGTCATCCCACGTTTGTGATGGTGTACCTAATACTTTTCGTAAGGAAGAGGTGCAGGATTTGTTGGAATATTGCTTCGATGTTAATTATCTCGTCACCCAACCACCCCGTTTCACTACATACATGTACATGAGCACTGGGATCATTTTTTTAGACTTGTTCAATTCACGTCGCTCGAAGGCTTCGGAGAGACTAGTGATAAACTCACTTCTACTGTTCGCTATTTGTAAGTACTGAACAGGATAAGCACCCCAGATTAGCAGGGAGAGGCGTGCAATTAATGTGTCAACTGGTTCATTCAGGACTATTCTTGTTATTCCACTGCTTCTTCATCCAGAATTCTGGCACCTCGTAGACACTCACAAAGGCAGGCACCAACTTTGATTCAGCCAGCTGCAATAATTAACTGCCATCTTCCGGTCTAAGCCACGGCATTCATTCACAATTATAATGATACACTTTTCCGCCCGGACGAACCAGTATACAGGGAAAAATTATAGTGGTCTTTTCCAGAAGAAGATTTCTTTGAGCAGGGAATCTGTTCCAAGGGACCATCCGAAATTAGTGCCTTCTCAGGAGTTTCTTTTTTCCAGAGGTGGTTCCGCTAGAATAAGGAATTAGAACTCAGATGAAGGATCAGTTTTAAAGGTCATTCACAGATTAAAGGAGTAATACGCTGAAGCAGTCGCTGAAAACCACGATTTAGTAAAACCATATTACTTCACAAAATTAGGATTAAGTAACAGAATTTCACAAAGTCTGCATTTTATAGGCACAAAACCTAGTAAGATTCCCCCAGTGACATCACTCTCGTTTGGATGCTTGTCCTGACACAGTTATTCTCGTGAGTCAACACCAAACACTGAAGCACTGGACTCGAGTTTCACTCTTATTAGAGCTAATCAGCAGTGCATTTCTTTGTCCACGACGGGGTTTTAATTCCGGAAAACCGACATGCAAGGCGAGCGTGTTACCACTACTCCACCAGCTCAAACTGGATACACCAGAAATGCTACACCTGGAGAGTTCAACGTGTTGATACTTGAGCGGTAATTGGGTTGAGAAATACTTTGAACAATAATCTAAAGTCAGTCTTACTTGTATCGATCTATCTATTGATCCACCTGACCCATTTGATAGCGCCAGGGACGCTTGAAACCTGGTGGACAAATTTTGATTGCCTGCATTTCAATTAGAGACGGTCATTCGGTAGAGATGCAAGCAGTTACCTTCTGCATCTTTTCTTCTTTGCATTAAGGTGATGATTCCAGTAAGTCTACATTCACTCTAACAGTGTCTATTCATTTCGCTTCTGATGACATAAACGCGACCTGTTTTTTGGTGTCACTGATATTATTCTTCATGTTGCAATGCCTTTTCAATTTATTTGAGAGGAAGACTCGGGACAAGGAAGACTTCTGATCATTACTTGGTTGATTAATTAAGCAAGAAGGTAGACATATCCCTATTCGTACGGTTGTCTCCAATCCTTATCATCTGTCTTCTCATCTCCAACAAAGCTAAATAAATGTTTGTAATTCAGAAGTGACAGTGTCGAGGGTCCGTCGTTGAAACATTAATAGCTTGTTGAAATTTCAAACTGGGGTTTCGTCTTGTGAAACCAGTCTGTGACCATAAGCACCGCAAGGTTGTTTCATCCTTGTTGAGAATCATCAGCAGTGAGCGATTCGAACTCGTAACTTCTCCGTTTATAGTTGAATGGTCAACCGTTCGGCCACTATCGGCTGATTAAATCATACTGGAAAGAATGTTGCACCACTTGTCCTTAATTACATGATTTAAACCATGTGGTCACGTGTTGATTAGCTCCTCGATTGAGAGCCCCCAGCTGGAAGATCAATGCAACCTGTAACTTGTTCTTTTCCCTGAGCTTCTTGTAGTCTGTTGCTAATTTCAGGAGATTTAAGGATTTTCGATTGAACTTTCGTCCTCACACAGTAGAAGAGCTTTCAGTAGCCTCACGAGTAGTGCTTTCCGTCTAGAAGTAGATACCGTTTGAACTCACCCTACGGACGTAAATACCCATCCCCGTTTATATTCAGTGGTTTAGGGTATATGTGCGCTTTCATCCGTGAATGGTGATAATCCAAGTAGTACTTAAATTAGTGAAGCAACGAATATTTAACCATTGTATAGAGGAACAAAATGGTCAGACAACATATACCGTACAACAGAATTCCATAGGCGTGCACCGTTTTCACGCATATAATTGTCAGTTTGCGCTAGAGACTGAGTACCTGCGAATACACAAAAATATGTGCTAAATTTTACCCACCCTCCTAAACTAGTCCAGAAGCACACAAGTGAGTGAAAACCGAAAATATGACTGCAACACAATTATTCAGCTCCCTAAATTTCCAAACTTCACTTCTCAGAAATGGCGGCTAAACGTGTCAGATTGCACCTATTCAGCTGATAATCAATTAGCGATCCAAAGATTATCAGTATAGAGTGGCGAAAAATGATAAAATGGTACCTTGGTAGCGCGCTAAAGGACTTTGCCTACCTTGGATAAGAAAAAAATAACCCACTTGATCGAAGAATGAAAAAGAATGCCCCGCTGAAACTTATCGAACAGAAATCATGTTCACCAAGTTAAGCAGATCAGTTGGAAAGAGTTGGGTTTTAAGTAGCAGATGACGGCGACAACACTTAAGTCAAACCAGACAGTCTTAACGTTGAAGGAAATTTCTCCACTCCTGACACATTGCAAAAATAGAGGCGTGGGCTAATTTAATCTTGCCATGCTATTTACAACCTGACAGAGCTGGACCAAACCCTAACAAATGCTGAGCGTTTTTCTTGGAAAGTGCCAGCTTTATACCTAGCAAGGAAATGAAATAGCTGCGACAGCTGTTTTTTCCTATTTCATGGATCGCGGTTAGATTAATTTACAGCAATGGCTTGTCGAAGGCGTCAGGGCTACTAGCTTGATGAGGCTCAGACACCAAGTGGCTGTTAGCAACTGGTAATGGCTTGTCACAGGTTTGAGCGTCGAAAATAACCTCCTTTCTAGCTGTTTAAAACACTGCCAAGCAACCGACTGTTTTACCAAACAGTTATTTGTGAGGACTCAAATTGATCCAACCACGATTAGTTTGGTACACCCTGATCTGGGTCTGCATTTATGACTGTGAAGTGTGTGCAGCACACTAGGAAAGTACCACAATTCCTCCATGGGATCGATAATAAAGTCGGTGAAAAGTGTGAACAGTCTGCCATTGGTTTCACGCTTCACACTGGGTCGGCATGGTCCTCGAGTTCCAATCAATATTATGACTTTTCTACATGGCCAGAAACACCCATTCTTGGCTAAGTTGACGTTAACATGAGATTGAAACAAAAATCAAATGAGACTTTCAATCACGTGTGTCGTGTGATGGAAAATGCTTCAAAATCCTAAATATCCTTTCGAATGAAACACGACACGTCATCAGTGCAGCATACCAAGTTAAGGAGATTTCAGACCAAATCTCTTATTTACGTTGGCTTGCTTTGCGAATAAGCGTTTGTAGTTACAACCCGATGTTTTTCGCACAAGAAGTAGAAGCGTCGTCCTCAAATGTGAAGATGTGATTCTTCGTCTTACTTATTGGCCAGTGGGCAGAATTTTTGCCTGATTGGTCAGCGATCCTGCTGGAAGACCTATTGATCACCAAGCCGTGGGCTTGGAATTCAACCGGATGTAAACGTGTGTTCAAAACACGAAATATAAAGCCACATTGACGTTTTAGTCTTTAGTGAGTCTCATCAGATGAACGTGGAAGCCAAATACATGACCGCGGATGCACCAAATTTGTTAAATTCATGACCTGTACAAACCTATTGCAGGAGGGTCCAGACTTAGCCTGGTACATCGCTACCATGCCACCCGAAGAAAGCAAGAGGGCTGTGGTTGCCCGGGCCTAGACAAAGCAGTCGGTCCAGACTTAGCCTGGTACATCGCTACCATGCCACCCGAAGAAAGCAAGAGGGCTGTGGTTGCCCGGGCCTAGACAAAAGCAGTCGAGATGAACAGGTAGTAATCGAATCCAGGAATTTCCGGTAAGTAATTTTGCACCTTAAACACTGAGATGTCTCGACCACATAGCAGGTCTTGTTTCTCTTTGCAATGCCAATGGGTTTAGCTAAGGAAAGTGGATTTTCGGTTTACATGGGTCCGAGTGTCTTCCGGAACAATCGGCTGTGAGTTTTTACCTAATCGAATTATTTAGAAATGTTTAACACAAGATCCTTAAAGCACATTGTATTTCCACTAGAGTGAAGTGGTAGTCATGAGATAAAGTTTGCCCCGAGAAATTCGAAACTTACTTCGACCATGGCTCTCTGCACTGTGCCAAAGACTGCTGCGTTCATCCCTTTGAGTTTGATGAGGTACAGGTCTCTGACTGTATGTATAGTTAAAATGTTTTCCAGGCTTAAAGACGGCATAGAAAAAATGACTGCTAGTAAACAGTTAATAATATGAAAAAACGAAAGGTAGAGGGTTCCCGATGACAGAACATTTAAAAATGACTCCCTGGAACGAGTCCGTTTCACCTGAATTTACCAGGAAATTTATATGAGAATCTACGGAATGCACGGCCATCCTTCATTGAATGCAGTATGTGTAAGAAACTACGGCCCCTGTGTCAAAATACTTTGTCTAATTAGTCACTTATGCACGCTGAGAATCTGATCATTGACATGTCATGGCCTTAGGTCAGAATCCTCATTCGGTTCAGTTTTTCATTATCCGATGAAATCTCCGAAAGGAAACATTTGGTGGGATCGAGAAAGGGAAGTTTCAACTAAATGGTGACGTCCATGATCCCTATTCATCCCCGCGAAGAGTTCCGATATCAGCAGAATCACTCGTGTTAATGGACTTTTATAGATCGGTCGACAGCTTCGATAAAATATACTAAACTGACTTTGGCTCGAATTCGAAGTTACAGGACTCGCCCTTTTACGTTAGAGTGAAACAAGCAAATGGGCAATCGAGGTGTGACTAACGACTTACAAAAAATCAGTAATATTACTGGGAGTGTTCTCTTTCACAGTGGCCGAAATATGACAGACACTTGTTGAAAACGATACGGTCAAGGAAAACTTTAAGTAATTAAATATCACTGTAATCTCATTGGACAAGAGCGGACTTCTTAAATTGCATGTGTGTCAATGTCCGTTTCGGTTGCAAAATTTTCGTGCACAGAAAGCTAGAAGCAGCATTCATATAGTTTTATTACGTTGACAGTGTTTGATTTTAGAATCACCATTGGGCGTTGTAGCATACCATGCGTTGATTCTGAAGGATTTGACAGGGTTCCTTTCTTGGTGTAAGAGTACACAGAAGAGTACACTGAACGCCAACTTGCTGCCAATCGAGAGGAAATTTCACCCGGAGCTGAAGTACGGCTTTGATAACATCATCTTTTAAAAAAGAACGAATCACAACCATCTTCGATGTCACCTCATTTGGATTTTCGTATCCAGTATACAACAGTTCCAAATTTTCATCTTGTTGAGATCATTTCACCCATACAAGTCGGCATGGCTTAATACCTGATGTTAGCTCTGGACGGTGTATGAACGTCTGTTTCCTATTAAGGTGATGTACTCAGTTTGCTGACTGCAGCGATGACTTCGAAGCAATATCCTGCGCTGTACGTTTGTGCCAATATAGAAGTTTAGCAGAAAAAACCATTGGTCTGGTCCGAGAAATATGAAGCCCCAGTTGGGACTGGGTTGCGTTCAGCGCTACTAAATAAAGTAAAAATATTCTCACCCACTTTTGGAGAACAAGGTATCAAGCAACAGAACGACTTTTGTTGTCCCGTTTAGTTCCCTAAGTAAACGAACCACTTCACACAGCTAAAATACAAGGCATTTATGAAACGTATTTCTCCCTTGGCTATAGATCCAATAATATTTCATTTTATGGCACAACAACTCAGTCTATTCTATTCACTACCGTGATTTCAGTACGGTGGGTTTCGTGTTTTTGCTACCTGTTACACAACGCGTAGGAGACGTATGTATTGAGCTACTGTCAAGACCCAAGCCCATGATACCCAGAGAGTCCAGTGGGTCCTAAATATATTTTCAGGAAAGTAGTGAGTTGTTTCATTTTTAGTGAATTCTGACTTGCGATCACATGCAACACTTGCACATCAACCAAATGTTCACTTATCAGCGTCCACAAGGAAGCGAGAAGACCACGGTGATCAAGTTTTATTCTCACGGTTTAACAGTGAACAGTATGGGAAAGTTGGAAAGCCGAAACCTGCTTAAGCATTTTTTTATTTTCTAACCAAAGTTCAAAAAGACTGAAATGGAAGGTGTTGCTTTCGAAACGCAGTCTGTTCAGAGGAAGGACCCAGTCCAAAAGAGACCGCCCCCTCAGAAGGATCATGAGCAATCACCACGCCTGATTTTTTTAGGCTATCCCACCCCTGTATTTGGCCCCCTACATTCCGACGGAGATCCCACTGTTTCGTTCTCGAAAGAACCGTTTCCACTCACAGGAAAGTTACCAACCTCACAACCCATAGGACGACTCAGAAAAATGCACTCCCTTCGAGTAATGGATGATTTTACATGGAGCGAAAAACAACACACCGCTTGCTCCAAAACGAAACTTCACTTAAGACGCAAATCCTGGACGGTGACTAAGGTTCGTGTTACTATTCCAGGTAGTTTGATGTTAGAACCACCTGGGCTCTAAACGGTGGCCTAATTTTAGTGTCATCTGCCTTCCAGGGTGATTGTTGGAGAACACCATCTTACTAATCTTCGTACAATTTTTCCATGACTGTTACTCTGGTGCCGGGCCATGTACGGTGGCCATTACTGCAGTCTATTCCTTCCAGAAGAGGCCAGCAACTCCTTTCCTTTGGGGTCTATCTTAAAGTGGATCTTTGTATAAGGAGGCTGAACAATTTTGTCTTGATGTGCATACTGAGCCTGGATAAAACATCGACTTGCGTTCCAAAAGCCAACCTAGTGGTGCTTGTTAGATACATCGCTCATGCTAACTTACTTGTGGTCATATAACACCTGTTGATGTGTTAGTTACAGAAGGCGAATCCCCGGTTACTTCTGAGTCATTGACTTCCTCTCGCCTAAGGGTGATTTATCTATATATCTACCTATTCATCTATTGATTTTTCCATTTACTTAATTTGTAGCCCCAAATGTAGCGCTGAACAAGCGTGTGGTTGGCAGCGGCCAGTGGCACTCATGCGCGGTTGACGGGAAGTTTCATACAACATTCTCCCCGTATGCTGTTAAGTTTCCATACTACTACGTGGATCTTGGAGCAGTCTACAACTTGACCTCAATCAATCTGTTTTGCCAAAATGAATGGTCATTCTGTGAGTATAGTGGTCTTTATTGTGACGCCATCCTGGTGCTGTTCCTAAAATTCAGTTTTCCAAGACTTATTTTCGTGATAGAACGATGGATTTAGTAAGAAATTCAGTTGACCAGCCCATTCAAAGCGTTGTATTTTGTGTAGTTTGAACAGGCTGAGGTCGAGGTCCCACTGAATGTATGAGAATGATTTTTCACTGCAGATCAATATGGGGTTGACGTTCCATTCGATGTGCACACTTTTGGACAACCGATGACGGAGTGTGGCTTCGACCTATTCTATCCATGGGATACACTCGGTTTGCGTCTTACATTCAAATGGAAGGGCCATGAAATTGTGCTGAAACCAGATAAACCCGTTCAGTATATCATCATTGGTCATCCAAACACGAGATATCCAGAATATTCGAATCCCATTGTTATTGGCGAGGTGCAAGCTCACGGGAAGAAACTTTACGATTCATTGGTTCCGCAGGTGCCAAAGGATGACGGTCCACTTCCCATGAACTATTACAAAGTAAGTACTAACTTTTGGAATTGCTGAACCCAGCGAGCCCACTCAGTTTGCTTTAAAACGACAAGGAAATAATTTTCTTGAATAACGTTAAACAATTTTTAAGATGGGCTCATCAATTTCCAATGTAGTTCATTGCTCTTTGTATACTAAAGGCTAATGTTACTATGAAAGAAAATCAAAATTTTACCGCACAGAAAGTAAAACTGTTATGTTGACGGTTAGCATACTGATTGTTCACATCCGTTGTTGCAACCTATTAGGGGCTGTGATAGATTAAGTTCATTTTTCGCTTTTATAAACTGAAAGGTAGTTGCAGTCACAAGTTTACCACCAGAACATGGGAATAGTCATACATGACAGATTTTAGCTTCCAATTTCGTTCTTTATCCAGCTGTAATGTTTTAACATGCTCACCAAAGTGTACCTTGAGTGTTCCGATCAACATGCGGTTATCGAAAAAATTATTCAGTCCCTTTGGCTAAAGGAACACACAGCTATGACGCCAAAAAGTGTAACTTTAGGATTAGGTGATCAGCTTGCGAGGTCAGAAAATACTGCGCAGTTAGTAAGGCAGATAGGAAGAAAAAGAGAGAAAAAATAAAGATGAATAGGTAGTAGATAGATAAACGTCAGTTTCCCTCTGAAATCGAGCGGATAGAAGTTCCGTCCGGGAACATCCCACGTGACAAGTGATCTTCATTGTCTGAGTAGCTCTACGGCATTGTCGTACAGTTGTATAACGCCAAAACAACGCAATAGACATTCTCTGTCAACACGCACCTGTTGTTCCCAAGGCAACTCTATATTGTTGGAGATGATATGACGCTTATAGATAGATAGATAGATAGATAGATAGATAGATAGATAGATAGATAGATAGATAGATAGATAGATAGATAGATAGATAGATAGATAGATAGATAGATGGGGAGCACCTGGAGTCACATGGATGGAGTACTAGAGTCATCCCGTGAGGCATGCTGGCTGGCTTCGTTCCACAAGATGCAGCCATACCAAGAAAGCCGAACGGGAGCAACCAGACAAAAAACGGAGAGGTCCCATACTACGAGTACTCGTAGTACGGGACGACCCGGGAGTGTGGCCAACATGTCTTTTGCGATGAGAGTATGAAGGCAGTAAGGTGTTTCACCCAGGCCACACAATATACATATTTAGGAAAACAGCAATGCTTCCTTCCTCCAAAAAAGGAATAGGCAGCAACGGCTGGTCCTAAAAACCGCATATTTCAATCGTCCAACGTTAACAAAGGGAAATAATGCACCTGGAACTGAAAAGAAAAATAATTAGCCAATCAATAAAACGAAGAGCAAAGCCTATGGGACAAAATTTGTCTGTTCTTGGTGAAAAATGCAGAGAAGGAATTGACGAAAACAGGTGTAACTATACAACTACTTAGATCTATAAACGAATAGATGAGATGAAAAGGAAAATAACAACATGAGGTATACTGCGATTTGTTTTGTAGACCGATTGTAACCCGCTCTGTTGAAGAGTTTTCAGCAACTGATGTATAGCATGCTAAGTCAGCTTGGAAGGGGTTTTATGAGGATATAAGTGAGGAGAAATACCACCAAGTAATATTCATAGGCACGCTGTCTCTCACTTCAAACACCGCTGCTGAAGAATAAAATTTTGGATGGCGGAATCGGTTCTACGAAATGGGGTTCAAATAACAGAAGTAGAAATCGAACGAATGAATATCCCTCGTGAAAGTTATAGTCTCGACACTGGGCGGAGGTTCCTAAGAAAGATTCAAGCATAACTTCGGCGGAACATAGGGGACTGCGCCTACTCGATGACCCATAAAAGGGGCGAAACCTGTGGGTTGTCGGAAAGTTTTCAGACGGCTCTTTAGTAGTGTAACACGGTCATAAATATATGGATAAACCTCGAGTATCGTACCAACTGAAAAATTGGACGACCCGGTGCAGCACATTCAACTGATTATGAACAGGATAAACGAGAGATTCAGTCGGGTTCCAGGTGAGTCTCCTGTTGAAAACAAATGAATATTCAAATGAGCGCATCTTTAAAAGTCTGTCCAATTTGTGTTCAGTTAGAACAGAAGACTCGATAAAACTCGAAAACTGCGCCAACCTGATGAACCCCAATAAGGGAAAAGCCGATCGTGAGATGTCAAAATAAGAAAAGGACTTGGGACTGACCTTATTTAGGCCACCAATGTTTGTGAAGAAGGTCATCGACAATACTGGATTGGAAAGTTGTAAAGATACTGCCTTAAGAATTCTTTCGGAGTACGCAATGGAACTTGAGGGGATATGTAAAATAGTGAAGAGAACTGCATGAATGTTGGGTAGGATTGCTGATCTACATGATTTATCAAACATTTGACGCCATTTCACAAGTAATAAGAAAGATGGTGTTCAGTCTGACTGGACGAAAGCGAGGGAATTAGCGGCACGCACTAGAATTGGGAACAATTGTAAGAATGAATAGCTGATGAACCGGTATCACCGGTGCTGCTCAGCAACAATTCTCGAGTTTCTACCACATAAGCGATGTGAAGTTCACTGTAGAACCAGCCGTAAATCGCCGTAAATCTTGGTAAACATCGATATGATATTGGCAATACAGAGAAGAGATATCTTCTACACAGGAAGGGAGGGGTATCTACCGAGAGAAGTGATATTAAAGAAGAGATATATATGGTAAATAAACGGTTACCCCGTCCCCTATAGTGCCTCAGTAATTCGCCAAAAACGAGTTCAGTAATAAAACGTACCGAGCAACCACAAACATAATGATTTAGACAGTCTTGTAAGATATGTAACACAGTATTTCTCCCATTTACCAAATAAATTTGGTCTGTTCCTTCCAGGAGACCAGAAGAGCTGTCATTGGAGGGCAAAGTAGGCTATGGACTGCTCCCAGCCGTGGCCAGTTCAAACCGAATCACAAGTATCAAGATGTCGTGCTTGCATGGTTTTCCGATCAACCAGTCTCCATGGTGGTTACCCGCAAGAAAGCTAAAATGTTTCTTATAATGGGACATGCGCTACCAATTGAAGTGGATTGGCTGCCGATGTACACCAGATTCCGAGAAAGTTGCAGAAATTGGCTCACTAACGGCTCTCCCACTGCGAACTACGTCAAAATAAGTGATAAATTCCAACCGGGAGATGTACTACTTATTACACGAGATGATAAGTTCGATGCAACCGAAATCTACTGCAAGCTGATATCCGGTAAAAACTCCGCTTTTATAGGTATTACTGGTGGAGACACAAATGATAGTTTGTCCAAACTTCTGGAAATGATGCACGTTGACTTTGTTACAACAAATAAGGTGATGGAACAACAATTCGTCTACGTTAGTGGTTCAGCTGACAGTGACGACTATATACCCACGAGCTACATAATTGAGCGCTATGTGAACAGTTGGAAGGCGTTTAGTACCGAACGTTTCCCAATGCGAAATGAAGAGTTGGGAATTGAGCAAAGAGATGTTGAGAAACAGGTGAAGGCGTTGGTGGAGAAGTATGGAACCCTTATGGAAAATCTGGGTCCGTGTGATACAAAATATTTCGCCAGCAATGAACATACTACTGCTTTGATAAACTACAATATGATACTTAAGTATCAGTATGGCGAAACAGGCTTTGGTCTTCCGAATATTCACAGGCATCCAGGAACGATCGCTTCTACTACGAAACCAACGAGCGTGGTGGCAAGTTTTTATGCTGATCGTGCTGGCAAATTCTTCCCCCTCGGTGTGTATGCCAAACCCGGTGAGGGATTCAAATGGACCGTACTTGAGAATTCTGATGAGAAGTTCGTCGACCAGTGGATACGCGTAAATGCACAAACCGACTGGATTGATCACAATTATTACTGGAGTCGTTGGCCGACAATTTCCACGGAGTTATATGTAAGGAAACAAGGTGAGTATATCAGTCCTCATGGAGGACCATTATTTCTCCAACTGCCTCAGGGAGTCACTATTAAGATCCGGCTGGAAAATGTATATCGCTACCCTTGGTTGGATCTTCGGAACCCGAAATCTATTGAGTCGTTTGAACAGGAAGTCAAGGATTACTCCACTGTGCCCTGGATGGTTATCAGCGGAGACTCTATGAATTCACTGTTACGGACTATCGACGTCTACACTGCGAAGTTGGGTGACGTTATATCATCTGCCCGTTTCTTTGATAATGCAATCAAGGTAATGCACAATTATAGAGGATCCAACTGGGAAGAAGCAATGTCCGAGATGTTTGTGTCGGACCTTCAAATCTCTTCCGGATACGGACACTCCGGTTACCCATGGATGGGGACACTCGATTGGAGTAGGTTGTTTACTTTATGGAGTGATTCAGTAAAGTTCGGTGGTCAACCTGGCTTTGCTAACCTACTTGGAATGAACTTGCAGCCCTGGGAAGCCACGTTATATGGAGGTGGACCGGTGACAAATAACGTACTACGTCTGATTGTGGAAGAAATTCTTTTAGGACTTAAGCCTTACCAAGGTGACAAGGATACTGGTAAATGGGGATCGTCTGAATATCAGGGACCCGGCTTGGGATACTACAGATACTTGGGCGAACTTTTTGGATATGGTCTCGTTGGGAATGGCTTTATAGAAGCTCGAAAAAGTCCAAAATGGGGCGAGTGGGAGAAAACACAGTTGTGGGTCACAACCATGTGTACGGAAACTGGCTATAATTTGGTTCCATTTCATAAAATGTGGAACTTCCCCTTGTCAGTCGAAACTAAAGATGTGTGTAAACGTTTGCCATGCTTTTTCCCGGACGACGAATATACAAGACCATACCAAAGCAAAGTTGACAAGGTTTTGGAAGAGTTCGCAGGGAATTGTTCCCGTACTGAGCCGCGGAAAGTGGAATTTCGGGGCGATATAAGGCGTGGCGTGGATACTGTCCGCCCACAAAACATTTTCTTGACTTTTGAGTAGATGTTCACCACATCGGAACAAAGTTTAGAGGCCACATAAAATATGTGCTATTGATTTCAGTATAAACGAATCTATACACAGTTTTCTGTCTTCACAAGTGTCTTACTTTCAAGTGTGTGGGTTTTGGTAACTCATAATACTGGAATACATGAAAAACTTCAAAGCGGCAGCCGGACCAGACAGTTCACAGGTGTGGTATAGAACAATTAATCGTACGTCAATGTAGGTTAGCGATTTGACTCCTGGTCATTATATGGGTAGAATATGTTATGTAGTACCGCGAGACCAGATGCTCTACTGCTTTTAGAACTAGGTGCGTTCACAGTTGTGTGCATAGAGTTGAATAGTTGGCTGTCCTTCTAACAAATTCATGAGGGAGGCTGGGATCCTTGGTTCAACAAGCTATCACTTTTCGAACCTATCGATAGAAGCAGTTCTGTTGAAATTTTGAAGAAATGTAAACCAGCTTTGCAATATGCCATCCTGGAGTTTGATATTATTGACCTTTTTTGCCAATAGGGCAATTTATTCGAAGGATGCATTCCAGCCTATTATTTAATTCATTCTGTGGTAGCAAAAAGTAAGGTTTTGTTTTGTTTTCTCACTCATATGAACAATAATCAGGCCATTTATTGGAGAGGTGAGCTGACTGCAACATCCTTCATCAGAGCCTTCCAGTGGCAGCACGTTTAGTTGGAAAGTGCTGCATTTGAGCAGTGATGTAGCATGACTTATAAGCTAACAAGCTTTGTGGCTGTCATACACAGACGAAATAAGCTTACATAGATGGTAACCAATATCGTGATATTTGTAAGCAGTTAGAGAATTTCGTCCCGTGAATTTCATAAGCTACCAGATGCTTTCTCTCGTTTTGGAGACATTGTCAAAAATTGTGGCGCTGGTACCACAAGTTTCTGAGGAGTATGAAAATGTATGCGAACGTGTTCCATCATGTATCGACTGGCACACGGCCAGCCTGGCTATGGAAATCAACACACGTTTACCCAACTAGAAAAAACCACTCGCCTTACTCGGTCATCCGCGATGGTCAGCTGGTAACTTTCAGGTTGGAAGAAATTCACGCAATTAGTGCTGAGATGGTTCTGTTCGCAAATTTGTAGGTACAGTAGGGATGCAGATGGGTTAGTACATGTCGTGAGGTTCGACTCACAAGCGATCGATTGTGGACTTTAATTTAATCACCCCAGATGTTTTTGCCGGACAGCGTGGAAATGAGGTAAAACCAGGGAGCTTGCGGATTCGAACCTACATGAGCAGTGCGGCCCATTCCAGATAACAACAAAAACAACTGCACAGTGTTTCTCCCCTTTTTGCTATAGACCGACTTCATTTGCACGATGAAATCTCGATTAAGTCAGGTAAGCCAAACATCTACAAGAAATTTATGGATTAAATTCAAAGTTACTAGCCTCATGTAGCCTTGCGTAAACTTATTGGCTGTGTACCATTGTCCGCATTTAGAACGTCAATCATTTTAAAAGCCCGAAAGATAAAACAAGGACATAAGGGAATCCTATCTGTGGATAGGTTTCCCCACCTGAATTCATTCGTCAAATCAAATATGGCAAGCACTTTCCCAAACACGGCATGTGTAGAACAGCTTCCAGTAAGCAGAAAACCAAACCAACCGATCAACGAAATACACTCATTTGCATACCAATTTGGTTTTGACGAGAGCTTCACACTGGACCCAGCTGAATCTCTTGCTTATGGTGTCTTCAAGCGACCAAATGTGCTGCACCAGGCCGCCTCGTGTTTAAGTTGGTACGGTTTTCGAGATACCACGATACATGAATAGACTTAATACACCACTCATAAGGCTGCTGAAAACTCTTGGACAGCCCAAGATCAGTTTCGCCCTTCTTGGGCTCATCAGGTAGGCGCAGTCCCTAACATAACGTCAACCGAATCTTCTACGTGAACCCGAACTGCGCGAATTTAGCGAAGTATACTTATGTAAATACGCATAAGGCGACTCGAAGACTGCTGCTATCTGATTAGCTCCAAGGATGGCGAAATCGGTCTTCAGTTGTTGAAGAGTTTTCAGCAACATTATGAGTAGTGTATTAAGTCGATTTATTGTTCCACTGACAGTTTGCACTGACGCATGAGGAGACACCCGATAGTTACTCAAGAAATCAGAGCATCTAATCGGTGTTTCCATCATGCCTTTCAGTCGAAAATGAAGGCTACTTATTAACAAAAAGTTTCCAAACTCGATGCTATTCAATCTTTCAGTCTACTTCAAGGTCAGAAGGCCAGACTACTTTGTTACGAGTGAAGGGACATGTATCAGACACGCACTTGGCCTGTCTTTCAGAGAACTTCAGTACAATTAAAAGAACTAGAGAGAATCGGGTATTGATATTGGTGCTCCGATATATGGACATCGTGTGGATTTTTGCTGGGCTTCAAATTTCACATGAATGAGACTAGTGTGTCTTGGCTGTGAATCTAGAGTACAAGTCCAGTGCATTAACCGCGATAATGGAAGACACATGTCGGTCACGTGGTCAGTATTAATGGTCTCACTTACTCGTCAGTGTAACACCATGGGGTGTATGCAGTCGGTGACTTCCCTTGTGTTTTAATCAGAATATGATCTCAAACCAAACAGCATAGGCGAACACTGCTACCACACAGAGCCGATAAAAAATCCAGTTTTATTCGCCTTCCATGTCTTTCAAAACCGATATCGATGTGTTATCATTGATAACGGATCTTGCATTTGGGCAGTCCATTGATGAACGCCAACACTGTAAGTACCCGTTAGCTGTCGGTGCACATCCACTCAATCGAGTTTACCCACTATTCGGTGAAAAAATCAGTACCAATCATCTTAACCTATTAGGGCCGTAATTTTACCGCTCAACCGCAGCCGGATCACTGACAGTACAGCTGATTTCATTTGTGCGGTGGATACTGGCAAATTTTTAACTCAGCGGATCCACAAGTTGTCTCTCTTCACTACCACAACACATCGAGGAACATTCAAACGAGAATCATGTGACTGTAAACTGCATGTTCCTCTACAACACGTTTGTCGAAACTAGGAAAGATTGTTCCAACTAATGCAGGATCGGTTTGCAAGCATTAAAACTGAGATGACAAAAACTATAATCGTATTGCTATCAGTAATGGATATGGATCCTTATCAAGAAGGGGCAGAAACAGCATGCTGGTTCTTCCCATTTGTTAAGATAGGTCTATCACATCCATTACATGGTTTGCACTGTTTATCAAGTGAAAGTGATAAACGACGCAAAACCAGTAGACTAATTTGAAAATCAGATCCTCCGGTCAGACTGTGGAATCATGACAATACAATTTAGCATCTGTCATTTCGAAATTTCCATGCGTTCATTATTCTTCAGAGAAGAGAAATGGCTACCGGGATTATGAAAAGTTGACGTTCCTACTGGTTGGCATCTGATTACATACTCTTGTGTGGTTGAAAACGTTCACCCGGCTGTATTCCACGCTTTCTACCACAGAATATGTATGGATTTTCTCGCAATTCAGGAAGTATTCTGGGTGGAATAGGAACTTTGAAGTGGTTATCAAGTATTTCTGGGGGGATCAGATGGATGGAAGGGTCGAAGCCTCGATTTTTGGATGCCGGTTTGATATCTAACAAGCCTAAATATTCACCCTGATTTCGTTCTGTGATACGAATGCTATCACGAGAGGTGTCACTTCATCCTTGACACGAAGCGTGTGTACAGAGGATGTTCTCAATACTGAGTTTGATCGATGCAATGATTAGCCAACCGAAACCTTGATCTTGCTCCAATGCATCTCGCACTACATTTCTGAAAATTCATGTGGCTCTTTAGCAAACACGGATCTTTGGCCGTCTCCAGTGAGTCTTCAAAGCAAATATACATAGCCAGCCTAACATCAAGCTAAATGCAACACGAAAACATATGAACGTAACAAGTGATTATAGTTTGTATGCCAAAATCGATCGAACAAATTCTGTTAATTGGGTCACTAAAAAGGGATTATCGCACTGCGGAATTTGGTGGAGTAGTCTACCGACTATTGGGAAAACACAAGTGGAAATGTCATATAAGCTTCTTCTGAACACGGAACTGTGGGTTACCCAATCGAATTCGAAGATTGTATCAAAGTCTGAGGTACCTGGTAGACTGCGTGGAACACAATAACCATCTCCTTCAGGTAACAACTGTACTAGCTAGGATCGAGATAAAGCTAGGGTTCTTCTTAGATTACCCGTTGATTTGATTTTTTGCTCAGTTATTCTGTCTGACATGCATGCTATCGTTTCACCGGAATTCGGTGGTCAACAAGAATGAGTGCGCGAAGAAACTGGTCGGTAAATCTAACAGTTTCTCCGTCAAATGAGACCATTTTGTGAGGAAAGAAGGGGGACTAATGCGGGGACCTTGAAACACATTTTATCGTCAAACGGCAAATGAGGTCAAGCTAGTGAACTTTCCCGTGTAGCCGATTTACTCCATAGTACTGAATATAGATAGGTAGTGTACATTCAAAATTATTGACGTTTTCATGGTGAACCGATGTTGTATTTTCACTCGGGCATTATCTCGTTCTCCTTTGTTAATACGGGGACAAATAATAAACGAACATTTTAAGCGAGGGGTTGTGACTGTCCTTTGAGGCAATTCCCAGTTATCGCCCCAGAAAACTAAGTTTATTCTAGGACCACATTTAGTCCTGACCTTAAGCACAAGCTGCCTACAGTAGGCCGAATTCTGTTGGTGCATGCGTTCACCTGCTCACGTCCGGCAGTGTTGCCTCGTTGCAGCTCCAGACGGTTGGAAACACACCATCCAAAGCGGACCAAATGGAGTGTTTCAAGCGCGTGTTTCACTTGCGTGTGAATTCGGGGACAGCAGGTCCAATCGTCTACTGAAGTGAGGAGACTTGACAGAAAAGCTAGAAGCTGACACCTACTCATTAGGCAATTGGATGAGAAGCGATGAAGGGATTTTCGGTAGTAGTTGAGCTTGTTTCTGATATCAAATTTCAGCCCTCACACTCGTCGTCCAACGTCACAATCCCATTACAGAAATAAATGGATTAAGAATGCAGATGTCCCAATTTTCATGTCTACCCATCAAATCTTGGGTTTTTACTGTTTACAGAAACAGACTTGCCTACTATTACAGCGTGCTTCGAATTTCCGAGGCAGTGTGCAATGGCTAATTAGAGACTTTGACGAAAAACCGCGATAATGAACGCGCAGTGATTTTTGGTCTTTATTGGTGATAGATATGTACATACCAGTTCAAGATATCCAGCTGAAAATCCCCAAATAGCAACTCTAAATGGACATATCGAAGCATAAATCACTCCATGAGACTTCTCCCTGTACTGGTGTTATATCCGCCTTAGTCGCCAACCTGTATGTGACTGTTTTCCTCGCCCAGTGCCTGGTGTCGGAAAAAGACAGTGAGAAGGAGCACGACAGATTCGTTGCAAACAAGCGAGTGCGAGTGCTCGAGTGCGAAAATACTACGGCGTCAAGCTATTTTATTGCAGTAGCACTGTCCGACCATGGTCTAACGCTGGCTAGTGCCGTTTGGGTTTGATACTAGGCTGTCAAACGGTACATATTGAAGGGGTGTTGTCTGTCTGGTCAGCATCTAGCGGAGTGGAGAGTCTCAGTAGATATTGGGCACTGAGTAATTAGTTCCAGGAATCTGACCTTTCTGATAGGATCCAAATGGGAAGAAGCAATGTCCGAGATGTTTGTGTCGGACCTTCAAATCTCTGCCGGATATGGACAATTTGGCTACCCCTGGATGGGGACACTCAATTGGTCTGGGCTATTTAATTTATGGAGTGATTCATTGAAGTTCGTTTTCAGCCTGGCTTTGTAAACTTACGTGAGATGAACTTGCAGCCCTGGGAAGCCGCGTTAATTGGAGGTGGACTGGTGACAAATAACGTACTACGTCTGATTGTGGAAGAAATTCATTTGGTTGTAATCTTTTATCGCCTACTGTCACGGTTCCTTTGAATGTATCCTCTCAGAAGATAAGTTTTCTTCGCCGAGTTATCTCCAACCAAAAGCAGTTGCATACTAGTTGAGGCCACATGCACCCAGGTACCCGTCGGTGTTTGACTTTCGCTGTCACCATAAGTGCACGAAACCTCATGGTCACGACTGGGGCGTGCTCAGGTTGAGAGCGTGAAACATTCTACTAGTGATCATGTGAAGTGTTCAGTTTGAGATAGTGTGAAAAATTTCACCGACAATGTGTGGAACCAGACACGTGACTCACAGCTCAGCTTTTGACTGCGAGGGAATTTAAAATGAGTTTGAGTGAAACCTTCAATTCGTGACTTTGTAAAATGTTCAGCTGGTGACAGAGTGGAACATTCCACTCATAGTCGTATGGTGCATTCACCTCGTGACCGATTCCTGCCGCTGGTGACTGCCTAAGACATTTGTCTCGAGACTGTGTGGATCGTTTCACTCGTGATCATGTGTCTGTTAGACAGTGTATCAAATAGACACCATTACTCTAGTGATATGCTACCCAATAGGTTGAGCTTCTACGATTATATAACGCTGCAATTTCTGCGTTGTACACAACCATACTACAAAAGATATTCGATCCCAGTGGCAAAAACTCTGGTACCGATTAGACAACTTCCATACAATGGATGCAATTCGAGTTCCTGATCAATTCTGGAACGATCCTACAAAGCAACCAACGATCAAGGATTGGAAGGAGTGGAAGTTATCATTCACACACTACTTGGATATTTTATTTACTTTCAAACCCGAAATTAAAGGATGCGAGAATGTTCAGATAAAACTTCTCCGTTCTAACCTGGGTCGTGAAGGCAGTCGCCTGTTCGACTCTTTGCAGCTGTCTCAACAGAGTACACTCAAAGAAGCCATTCGCGTTCTGGACAATCATTGGGAATCAATTAACTCCGAACCAAAATCAATATATTCTACCATTGGATTTCCTGAGATCAAGACTGGAGTTCATTCACCAACAGATCCTAACGAAGGTGAGATTCCATCTTTCGTGCGACTTGTTTTTTTAAATCGAACAATGCAGGCTAAACACCCTTCAACACCTACTGCTTCTTAATCTAGAATTGTGGTGTCTACATAAGAAGAGTTTGTTTCATTTGCAAAGCAATTTGGTTTTCACGAGAGACTCAACTGAATCTCTCGTTTATTGTATTCTACAACTGAATGTGCTGCCGCCTCATGATTCAGTTGGCACGATATTCGAGATATCGCAGTATATTTTCATAAAGGAAACTACCCACAGGGTTACTGAAAACTATTCGATAGCCCACGACCGGTTTCACCCTTCTTGGGGCTCATCAGGTAGGCCCAGTCCCCGGGTTTCCGTCAACCTTATGATCTACTAGAACCCAAATTGGACTGTTTTCGAGAAATACACTCATTTTCAAATCAATTTGGTTTTCACGAGAGACTCAGCTGAATCCAGATTGATTTACAAATGAGTGTATTTCTCGAAAACAGTCCAATTTGGGTTCAAGTAGAACATAAGGTTGAGGGAAACTCGGAGACCGCGCCTACCTGATGAGCCCCAAGAAAAGCGAAACCGATCGTGGGCTGTCGAAGAGTTTTCAGCAGCCTTGTGAGTAGTTTCCTTTATGAAGAGTTTGTTTTGATTCTTAGATTGGTGTTTTTATCTTGCGATTGGAAGTTCCTGGCGACAATCAAAACTCTCTAAGTCTGAGAATTTCCATCACACTCAATTATCTTAGGTGGATTACAGCACTCTCTCCTCAACACAGGACAGCAGCTATGAACCAATTTTCCTTGCTGCTTAACTGTTTTGCGTAGTGACTCTGCCTCTGGTGTCGTACGAAGGCCATTCGAAAACCTATGGTGCGTCGATTTTGGTCCCAAACTCACCACGTTAACCTTTTCAAACGTGGTTTTTGTTGCTTTCTCCTCAGTGCTCATGGGATTGATAGACTTCATTAATAGGTGAGATTGTCTCTTTCATCTTAGCAGCATGGACCTTATAGAAAGTTAGGTGACACTTTTTACAGGAGTCGAAAGTCTTATAGAGTGTGTCTACTGTGATTTACTTTTGGAATTACTTTTTTTCGGTGGTCTGGTATGGGGTAGATTACTGTATCCATCTAAGATTAAAAGGCACGAGTCTACATTCAATTAGGTGTACGCTTGTAGGAAGTTCTCTCAACAAATGAGATAATTCGATTTATGTAAAAGGTGCTCAGACCTTTGTGAAGTCCTGCTCTAATTTGAACGCTATCGATTGTCTCTAACAACCAGCTGAGTCATGCTGAGCTACCCGCAACGCCCCAAAAGTCAAGTAGTTCAAATGGAGGTCTATCAACAAATGTGTTACAGGGAACACAATGATAGAATAATAAAATTGTACAATTATCAAACCGCGCGATTACGCCAGCTTCTGTATACTTAGGAACTACCAATTCCAAGCGGAATCCCAAATTTTACAACTCAAGGTCACAAGATGTCGAAACCGAATTGTTGATTTAAACAAAGATGTGTAGTTACCAAGTGAAAGAGAGGTTGGCGTTCACGTCAAAAACAAGAAAGGAAGAAAGAAAAAACAAAACGCGGAATCACGTTGTACACAATAAAAAAGTAAAACAATCGACAAACATCACCTTTCTGTTTCAGACTGAATAAATTTTGAATGACGGTTCTCATTCCACAATAAAAACCTAACTTTTAATTTGGACGAACTTTACCTGCTGTTGTGCGGCCATATGTGATAAACAACTCAACAGTGACAACAAAAACAAAAACGAAAACCTAGGCACGTTATTTGGACTGAGTATATCTCCTACATTCGATAAAAATTGATAGTAACTCTGATGGAATTCTGTTAGTTGACGTCATTTACCAGCCTTATGGTCTACACAGAACCCTGCATTTATTGGACAACTTATGAAACTTTATGTATCATATTTCATTTGCAAACATCTTCAGGAACAGTTACTCAAATGGTGATTGTACACTGAGGAACGCAAAGTGCTACTGAACACTCGCAATTCACCCGACTACCAAGCATTCTTACTCTCCTTTCAACTAAACAAAGCAGTTACGCAATAGGACATTGTACCATAATTGTGTCCGAGCTATCGGTGAGTGGAGCAAAGACAGTGTCAAGTTGCTGATGCTTATCTGAGCAGGTGACCCACTGCTCAGTTATACTCAAGAGCGATGTACCATTAACCAGTGGTCTTCTTCGATAACATTCTCTCATCAAGCACATCTAAACGTAATCCAATAACAGCACTCATATTTGTTGTGTGCTGCACTGCATCCACTAGGATCTATTGCGCCCAAACGGACCTTCGAAAATGTGGTATTTTTCACCATTTCCCATTCTGAGCTTCTGGCAAACTGTGCGGATCGAAAACATATTGCACCTCCACCACAAAAGTTAGCTAATAAGCTGATAGATAGAAAGTATGCATTTATTGACATAGAGTAGCGGGGCCCAAAACCTAGCGATAAAAAGACGGTGTCAAGTCAAGTGATGCAATTCGAGAGAATTCTCCGTATATTTGAAAGCTGGAACATAAAACGTGATCCCCTGACCAAGGCAGTGAGAACCAAAATGCTATAGGATGCATTCATTTCGTGTACTCTCTTCCGTCAAAAAATGTGTAAAACAGCACAAAATATAAAGCACAACGCAGCTTGCAACACTCATGCAATATTTAGACGATTAATAAAACCAAGGCAGTTTCAGAGTGCCCCTTAGGTCATTCTGTGCGCAGTGGGCATGCCTAAAATGACCAATCAATATCATCGCAAGCAATTTCACTCTCTGTCTAACCCGTCTCTATCCCTAAAGAACACATAAAAGCCCCACAGGGACTGATGAGAAACTAGGATACCATCCTCCTGAGGCCAGATAAGGGATCCTGCGCTTTACATCCAAACAAGGTGGATTACGTGTCAAAAATAGACGCAGTTTCAGCCGGTACGTCGAGCTTTTTAGCCAGCAAACAACCGAACCAAATTACCCGTGGGGTGCAGAGTCGTTTATTGCATTGTCTTATTTCTCAAAGTGAGTTCAGGATGTTGAAACCTGTCGGCACAAATACTAGTCGGCTTTATGGACTCCCAGATTTTCATAAACCTAATGAAGCCATTGGTCCAATTTTATCCTATCACAACTCTTAGACTCGTCAGAACAATTCGCACATAACGCTGTTTGATATACACTTACGAAATTTGAACTTAACCTGCCTAGAACACGTTGATATCTTTCATAAGTACGTTTGATGTGCAGTCACTTTTTACCAACTTCCTACTAATTGAAATGGTGCAATTTTTAGGCGGTTATCTGGGGTTAAACCTCCCCTCCCCCCACCCACCACACACACAATGCCAAAATTCATGGGTACAAACACTGAAAGATGCTGGACCATGGAAACACCTGGACACGGCTGGCTGTGTTCGTTTGACCGTCCATGGATCGTTCACGACTAAGTCAACAAACTGAACATCGTGAGCAAATTTTAGTCCTTCATTCCGCAAATTTTAGTTCATTTGTTAAGCTGGTCAGTCTACGTTACGCACGACGCCGTTTGCAAATGGATGTTGGTGGTGCCGTTTGTCTAGAAATTGCCCAGCGGTGCGTACTGTATGCCATGATCTGGAAACCACTTGGTTCAATCTCATTCAGCTTTTGCCAACTTGTGTGCCTGGCGGCGAAACAACAGGTCGTAGTGGATCTCCCACATTTTGTACCAACAGCGGTCCGTACAATTTCATTGATAGTGGTTGTTGATAAGATAGCTTTTGATCTGTTTTCTGAGCTTGGCAGTTGGCTTACAGACATTTCGTCATCTTACGAGGAGACATCATCAGTGCGCAGGTGGGGTGCACTGATTCACACTGATGATGTGCCCTCGTATGGTGAGGAAGCGTTTGCAAGTCAGTTGCCAAGCTCGGTGAACAGATCAGCAGCCATTTGATGAATGACTAATAAACTTACCCGAACTGCCAATATTTCAGCACATTACCCGACGGTCATGTGTACATCCATCTCCATAGTTCCAGCTTTTTCTTTAAATTATTTTTTCACTATTTTCCCTAAAATGGTTTGCCCATCTTCGTGTGTACCACGTGTTCTAAAAGACCGTTGACCTACTAAGTTCCAGTTGGGAGGTCTCATCCACTGCATGTGAGTATTTGCTCTATTTCTTACAGAAAGTCAGTGGGTCAATGTTCCATTTGGTGGGCTGAAACCAGAGGGATCAAAGCACGCGTATGCGAACTCTCCTAAGCAAACGGGTCCACCTTTGATTGATGTAGTGCAAGCACATGGGGGAGATATTGCCAACTCCGCTATACCACAGGTGCCAGAGGACGATGGTCCATTACCCAGGAATTATTACAAAGTAAGTTCTAAATTCGTACCCGTAAATTTGTACAAGGCAGCGCCAAATGCGACCGAGGTGGCCCCATACAAATTGACACTACGTTGAGAGAAGGTGCGATTGGGATCTGCATTATTTTTGCAGAGAATAAAATGGATTAGATCACAGCATGCACATCGACCATTGATATCTGGGTAAACTACTGACATCATATGGGAAGGGTTAAATCTGTATTCCCTTTGGGATCACTGGGCGAAAATAAGTCAAATTAGACTCTAATTAAATGATAAATTCTTGAGTCTTAGGTGTATCATTTTGTCCACTAAAAACAAAATATTCTGCTTAAATCTTCGGGATCCCGTCATCAGGTCAGTCCATATCTAATGGTTAAAATGGGAGCGAAAAATGAAATACGCAGCGAAGATTGGTTAGTGAAGTGGGAAACGTGGGCACACAAACGATTGGTTGTCTGTGCCCCCACGTCGCATCTAGTGCTGTGAGACAGTCTAGATGGCCGTGCAGTGACTTGGTCGGTTGATTCGTGCCACACGATCAAGGCAGACACAGCTTTTGTACGAAATGTTTTTGACAGCACAGTGCCAGGTTTCCCAGGCGTATGGCGACTGCCTCGGCTGTGGTTAAGCGACGCCGCTGGATAGATAATGGCAGTCAGTTGGATGCACGGCAAATGACACGAAATGTCTCATTCGGAATGACTACTTGCCTGGTGTCAATTAAGGCTGAACCGTTGAGTCTAATGGTATTACGGTAACAGAGGTGCTCACATATTCTCTTAGAAAGTTGCCGTGACGTGCGCCCAACATAGTCCGCTGAACAACTGCAGGAGAAGGAATATACAACCATATTCTTAACATTTCATTAAGCACCACTTCAAGTTCTTCCGTGTGTGTGAGCTTTGAGGCAATAAAGAGCTTATCCAGGGTGACACTACAATCTCTAATCAAAAGAAGGCTAACAGAAGTAACGTCGTAGCACTGCTTCTCAGCAGAGGTTACCTTACTTTAGCACATCTAGAAGACGGATACCCGGTCCATGTTTTGTTATCAGACAAGTCAGCAGCTGGGTGCGACTTAAGTAGAGCTTATAAATAATGGACAAGATGGCCCATGTGGTTAGAGCGCGAATTTACTGACCGGAAGTTCCGTGGTTCGAACCCGACCTCTGCCTCTCGACTTCCCCTGTCCAGGCTTGGACAACCTGGCAGTATCCCAGCCCTCGTGCAAACTTCGGGCGTCTTGGCAGTTAGGTACCAAAAGGGTGAGACAGATGAATGACTTATAGATGACAGTTAGGATGCACCGTGGGTTGGTGCAAGTATTATTCTTGCATTTCTGCACGAATAGCTGTTTACTCCTCTTAGTTTGGTGAAGATGGCTACCATAGAGATCTGAGGGAAGGAAAATACATCCAATGATGGATACATGCTAATGGGCCTAACTATAACTTATACGCTTGTTCTTTTTCTGTCTGAATGGTGATGATGTGAATCGACGTCAGTAACGCTTGTAGCTATCTCTCCCGTCGCCTTCAGTTTACCTGGAGGTTTCTCGTGACCTGAGAAAGTCAACAGCAGAATCACTGTGGATGTCATATTCACAACTGTTGATGGGCCTCACTACTCACAACGTGCATCAGTAGTGTGGATTCGGTAGGACATCTCTCGCAGAACACCTGATTTAAGTGGTGTGGTACATTAACAAAGGTTTGCCCAGTATGGAGGGAGCGAGCGCACAAAAATTTTGAATATAAACCTATGCACTTGATTAGTAATTGTCTTTGTTAGTTACCAGTCTGAAATTCGGACTCCGAAATCCTGTGTCGAAGACCACCACAACGAAAATCAATGCAAAGTCGCTCACAGCATGGACACACTGAATGGTCATGTGGCTACGACTTTGCACAACATTTTCAGAGACCGCGTACAGAGATTTTGAGTTGAGAACTGAAAACTCAGACACCCGTGTCAAGGATCGTACTATGTGGACCAATATCATTTTCTTCCTTTAGCAATAATTTCACTTTTTCAGATGAGTATCAGGAGGATGAATCCAGAGCATGCCCCAATAACAACGCTACAGCAAACTGGTCAGAGAATAACCGTGCCGTGAACTGGCGAATTACACTCATTTGCAAACAAATTTCGTTTTGAGAGAGACTCACCTAGAAACCCAGCTGAATCTCTCGTTTGTGATGTCTCCAGGCAACTGAGTGTGCTGCGCCAGGCCGCCTCATGTTTCAGTCGCTACGATATCCGAGATATCGCGATACATGTATATTCGTAATGCGCTACTCATAAGTTTGCTGAAAATTCGTCGACAGCCCACGACCGGTTTCGTCTTTCTTTGGGTTCATCAGGTAGGCGCGGTTCCCGAGTTTCCGTCAACCTTATGTTCTACTTAAAACCAAATTGCACGAAATTAGCGAAATACACTCATTTGCAAACATCTTTGGTTTTGCGAGAAACTCACCTGGAACCCAGCTGAACTTACTATATTCACAATCTTCCGGGGCATTCCTTGATGGACAAGCATGTCAAAGAAAAAAGGCCGGTCAACTGAGTCGAATGCGTCTTGGAAATCAATATAAACTAAAAATGTGGGTCGTTCATACGTATAACGTTGTTCTAGCATCTGACGTAGTGTGAAGTTTTGGTTGACGCAACCATTACCAGGCCGGAATCTCGCTTGTTGCTCTCGAGCCAGTGTTTTACGAGCCACCATAAGGCGACGAAGCACATGTGACGCCAACAGTCTCGTTACAACCGGGGTCAAGCTGATTTTCCGTGCGGGTTACTACACCCAATACGAGCCCCTTCTTTGAACATGAGTACTGCCACTGACACTCCCCAGTTATCTGGGACAGTTTCCTTTTCGCAAATACATGATCAGACAAGCGCTGTTCCGTTTGATCTCCAGTGCTTTAGTGAGTCTGGTAATGCCGTGTAGTAGACAAAACTCCCAGCAATATGCAACTACGCGGCTATCTCGACTCCATTTGAAGTGACATCTGATGGTGGAGCATTTAGAAGAGACTTAGAAGACGCCTCTGGTAAATTTGTGTAGCATTCAAATCCGCCAGTCTCTTAGTTGCCAGGCCATTTTCCTCACCTTACGCAGACCTCGAAAACAAAGGTTGAAGCGATTCTGGACGATCGGAATACACAAATGCGTTCAAAAATGAGCGAAAGTCAGACATCGATCCACGCCATTGCTAAGTGATAGAAATGTGATTGATTTGAGTTCGTTGCCGGCACGCCATTGGAGGGTACCATATGACCAGACGACTTCGGCTATTCCGGAAGTCGGTACTGCATAAAAGCACTTGTAGTCAGCACACAGCTGAGGCAATCGTTCACCATTGTTCGTACGTACCAAGTCCAGTCCATGTCGACAATCTTACTGAGTCTCAGATGCGCTGAGCCTGTCCACTTGTCCATTCAGATCACCATATTTGAGGTGGTTATCTCAACCACTGTGCTTGCATCTCGAATTCTTGCTTCTGATACACAGCACGCATCAACGCAGAGAATGCCCAGTGTGAAAGCAACAGAAGCTTGTTTTCCTGCTTACTTCAGAATGCGGTCACTAAAGGTAACCAGACAGACTGGGTGTCGACGCTTGAAGACTGAATTCGAGATTCTTGAGGAGGTCACCGCCGGACGACTCGCAGATTTTGCTTGCAAAAACCGATGCGGAATGAACGGAATCATACGCCAATTGCCGGGCCTACAAGAGGAATTATTAATGAGGTAGGAGAGAAAAAGTACGTTAAAAAGAATGGAGGCAATATGCTGTTTCTCCCTTACCCACCCTGCCGTAGGCATAAATTAAGGCGACCTCTCTGATGGAGCCACGCGAGAGCCGATGGGGCATGAGTTTATTCGTATATGGGCCATTCATGGTTATACGTGGGCTGAGTTCCTACCAGGGCGCCCACATTTAGACATGTGAACCATTGGGGTCCTTAACAAAAGTCTTTGGCTCAGAAGTGCGAGCGCAAGGCAGAAATGCGTTCGACGGAAAATACAAACACATTACCGTTTTCACGGAACAAGTTGCCACACATGTTCCAACACCCAACATGGATCACCAACAGACTGTGTTCGTCAGACCAACTTGGTATGAGAGACTCTGCGAGTGTCGCCCGGACACTCTTCCCCGTATAGCTCAATGGATCGCCGAGGTATGCAAGCCGTCACACCACGGTAAGGTTCAGTCTCTTGGTGATAGGTTCCATTAGTTAAAATTGGGTAGAAAGAATTCTGGCGAATCCACGACACAATCAGCCTCACTGTTAGTCATTCAAGCCCGGGTGAAGGTTAACTTTGGGATAAGTGGCAAATGGCATCCACTGAAATTGTTTTTGTGACTTACCTTGTCTGCCATTGACCTCAATTCATGAAAACAGTGGCCACTGAACAAGGACAAAGAACGACTTGTCAGAACAAATTCAGCGTCGTCATCATTATTATCGTCGACAACATGACAGCAGTGTTCAACACTGATGCTTTACTGCAGTACAACCATGATTTATTTGAAAGTCTTATTGTAAAGAAAAGAGTAAAGGTGGAGGGGGAAGGGACTTAATGCTAGCTTACCACAATCATTCCGAGGTGCCTATACCTCCAGACACTCACTCAGGCGATATGGATAGAAACTGAAAACAAGAAGGCCATTGACATCGGTTGGCAGGCATAGGTTATAGTGTCTCCAACCAGGCACAGTGAAGATCACGCGGTCCCAATCCTGAAAGGCGATTAGCACCGACAGCACCTGAGCGTTTCGTGATCTCTTTCATACTCCTGCTTATAAATTGCTTATGAGGGAGCGAATATACACTCATTTGCGAACTAATTCGTTTTTTCGAGAAACTCACCTGGAGCCCAGCTGAATCTCTCGTTTGTGATGTTCTCAGGCAACTGAATGTGCTGCGCCAGGCCGCCCCATGATTCAGTGGCTACGATATTCGAGATATCGCGATACATGTATATCTTTATAATGCACTACTCATAAGAGAACATCACAAAGGAGAGATTCAGCTGGGTTCCAGGTGAGTCTCTCGAAAGAACCAAATTAGTTCGCAAATGAGTGTATATTCGCTAATTTCGTGCAATTTGGTTTCAATGGGACATAAGGTTGATGGAAACCCGGGGACTGCGCCTACCTGATGAGCCCCAAGAAGGGCGAAACCGGTCGTGGGCTGTCGATGGATTTTCGGCAACCTTATGAGTAGTACATCACAAAGGTGTTTATGAAGTATTTGTAGTTGATTCAAACTCAGACTGTACTGGCGAAGAACCACAAATCTGTCAAGCAAATTTTTCTCGGGCGTATTGTCTGATTTTTCAATAGTGTTCTCCATTGTCAAGCTGTGTTATTGCCCTTGTAAACATGATTTCATTTGACTTGATCACTGGTTTAACAAAGGGGCGTTGTACTGTATAATAAGCCCATTTAAGTTAGAAATTAGAATGAAACAACACCAGATATTTCGCTGTTCCTCGGTTTTCTAATAATATTTATTTGATTCCAAGGCTATAGCTCATGTTCCTATATGGCTTGTGGCTTTTCTGCCAGTCCAGCTGTTTGGCACAAACAGTTGTTCGATTCGATTAACGGGTTTAGATGTAGGTGCGTCTGGCTGACAAAGCACCATGTCTGGCTCCACTTACAAGTGCTAGTGACATTTTGGAGGCGTGCTGCAGCTAAAATGAGTAACTTGTCGCACTCTGTCGTCCCTAGTTAAAAACTGCAGAAGGCACCAGAGATCTTGGTAATGTAGTACCATAGTTTGTATTGACCTAGACTAATATAATCCAACTCGGATACTGTGATTACTAAATGGTGACTTCCTCTTCTCCTTCTAGAAAACCAGGAGAGCTATTCTTGGAGACCAAGACAGGATATGGGTAACCCCCGGTCGTGGCTACTTCAAACCAAATTACAGGTATAAAGACGTTGTGCTCGGATGGATGGACCAACCAAAAATCATGGCGGTCGTCCGAAAGAAGGCTAAAATACTTATGATCATGGGACATGCCTTACCCAGAGAAATTGACCACCTTCCAATGTACGAAACCTTCCGGAAAGGTTGTAAAGACTGGCTCAGTAATGGTTCTTCCACAGCAAAGTACGTCAACATAAATGACGACTATAAATCGGGAGATATCCTGCTTATCACAAGGGATGATCAGTTTGATGTCGAAAGGGTCTATGCAAAACTCATATCGGGAGAAAATTCCGCGTTCATTGGTTATCCTAGTGAAGACGTTGAAGACAGTGTGTTCCAACTGCTGGAGAAGTTGTATGTTGACTTTGTTAGAACGGAAATGGACATACCTGACCAGTTCGTCTACGTGAACGGTTCAGCTAATAGTACCGCTTTCATACCTACAGGTTATTGGATTAAGCGTTATGTGACAAGCTGGAAGGCCTTTAGTACCGAAAAATTTCACCTGAAAAATGAAGAGCTTGGCGTTGAGCAGAAGGACATTGCCGATAACGTAAAGGCACTCGCGAAAAAATATGAAGCATTGATGAGGCACTTGGGTCCGCACGACGGACAAGTATATATAAAGGATGAAAAAACAGCAACTGCTTTGCTTAACTACAATTTAGTATTAAAGTGGCAGTTCGGCGAAACTGGTTTTGTCCTCCCAAATATTCACCAATTCCCTGGAACCATTGCCCCCACTGTGAAGCCAACGAATGTCGTGGCAAGAGTTTATGCGGATCTTCCCGGTAGTTTCTTCCCGCTTGGTGTGTATGTTAAGCCTGGTCAGGCTTTCAAGTGGACAGTGCTAAAAAATTCAGACGACACATTCTCAAACCAATGGATACGGATAAATGCGCATACCGACTTGATAGATTGCCATTCAAAATGGAGCAGATGGCCAGCAATATCTACAGAGTTATGTCTGAAGAAACAGGGCCATTGTGTTAGCCCTCACGGCGGGGTACTATTCCTACAATTAACCCAGGGAATCGATATTTCGATCCGAGTGGAAAATGTTTATCGCTGCCCTTGGTTGGATCTTCGGAACCCGAAGTCAGTTGAATCGTTTGAACAGGAAATCAGAGATTACAGCAGCGTGCCTTGGATGGTTATATGCGGTGATTCAATGAATTCAATGCTAAGAACAGTAGACATCTGCAACTCAAAGGCAAGTGAGGTTATATCAGCTGCTCGTCACTATGATAACGCAATTAAAGTGATGCACAATTACAGGGGATCCCGTTGGGAAGAGGCAAGATCCGAAATGCTTGTAGCAGATTTCCAAACTTCTACTGGATCTGATCATTCTGGTTACCCATGTGTGGGTAACCTTGATTGGAGTCGACGGTTTACTTTTTGGAAGGATCAACCAGCCTTCATTAATGTGATCGGTAAGAACCTACAGGTTAACGAAGCCACGTTGAAAGGGGGTGACCAGGTGATAAACAACGTTTACCAACTGCTTGTAGGGGACGTACTCTTAGGCCTTGATCCGTACCAAGGGGATATGGACACTGAAAAATGGAGCTCATCTGATTACACCGGACCCGGCTTGGGTTATTACAGATACTTGGGAAAGCTTTTTGGATACGGCCTAGTTGGGAACGCTTTTATGGAAGCTCGAAAAAATCCTCCAGGAGACGATTGGGAAAAAACACAATTCTGGATCAAACAACTGTGTGTAGAAACCGGTTATAACTTGATCCCATTCCACAAAATGTGGAATTTCCCCATTTCCGATGAGACTCAAAATGCATGTAAGACACTTCCGTGTTTCTTTCCGGACGATGAACACACAAAGAAATCCCAGAGCGTGGTCGACGCAGTTCTGAAAGGGTTCAAAGGCAGTTGTTCTCGCAACAACCCGAAAAGGGTGGAATTTCGGGGTGACATTAAACGGGGTATAAACACAGTTCGTCCGCAAAACATTTTTCTAGAATTTCACTAATTAGTCATTAAATCTTCCTTAGTAGTTTCTGTGAAAGCAAGCAAATATATCATTTCGCACTCTGACTAAATTCTTCTTTCGTCATGAAGGACCCTGCCGGTGTTAGGAGGAGCTTATAGTTGACGTCTCGTTATCAGGTGTAATACTGATGGAATTTCCACGAATCTACTCCAGATTCAAGTGGTGCCTGCTAGGCTGGAATGTAGTCTGACTGAATCCCTCACAATGTGGAGTTTATTATGTCTAAAGCGAAAAAGCAGGGTGACCGGTTTTCCTCAGCTAATGTGAAGGAATAAAGAACGGTGTGCCCAATTATCCCATATCACATGGAAAGAGCACTGGCATGGGTACTGGTTTGGGATCAAGCAGTCTGCTCGGCTATTCAGGAACTGGATTTTCAGGCTCGACCCTGGGGGCTTCGGCCTACAGCCCCTCCACGTTACAAACACCCTCGTCACATTATTTAATGACCACACCCCGTCCTGGATCCACCTCTCCCAGTCCTCGTGAATACTATCCGACACCAACACCTGACACACGACGGTGATAGTTTTATAAGACAGGCGCCTGCTCCATTCCATCTTACTTTGCGATCCCATGTCCCTACTTTTCGGCCACCACTGTATCATTGCTTTCAACCACTGCGCATCGAAGGCCTTCTTCCTCTCATTTTTCTTTCTCCCCTGAGGTTCAACCTGTTTACTTTTTAACATCTTGATAAAATTAGTTTGCTCTTTTAGAGAAAATGAATCATTAGAAGGCCCAAGTTTTCGTGAAAATTGTGAGTTTCACTGCTACAGATTTGGCAAACACTGATTTCCCTCGCCTTGCAAGTTAATAATCCTGGGTATAGACCCCTGTCCATATGTGGGGGAACGAGCAAGCGTAATTTGAAACAAGTATCAAGTGCAAAAACTCTCGCAACGGGACTGTTGGGTCTCATGGATCTGCTTGATACCTCGTTCCGAATGTCTGCTGTCTCAAAACAAATGTTGGGAGACAGATAGTTGCGTACCTACACAGCATGGAACTGGATCGTGTAGGAATGAGAGCCGACAACTAGAGACGTAGTCATGTTGCCATAGATTTAAGGTTGAGACATGGGAAAGACGGAAAAATTCGGAATTACCATTTAGCCAGAGATCGTGGTTGTTTACAGGTCTGGGAATTTAGGCCGGTTTAGTTTGTATTCCTATCCACTTACATTAGAGCACAGTTGAACACCACGTATTTCTAATCAAAAGTTCGGTTTCAAAAGTGTGTTGACAGTGGACTTCACAGAGCGTCGAAGCGTCCAGAATAGAGTTAGTGATGAAGGGCCTCGGCGCTTATTTCGTTGAACAGATTAGCCACTTTAGTGAGTTATTTTCTGTCCCAACTACAAAATTTCATCCATATGTATAATAGTGGAAACACCTAGGATAAAAATTTGATTAGTCTTTCAGGGGTAGCCGTTCTTTCGTCTTCAGTGTGAATAATTACATAATGCGCGTTCGGAATTTCGCTCTGTATTGCGGCTTGAAATTGGCAAATTGTTTTGTTGTGAACATCATCTCTTCTGACATTCAGTCAGACATACACTTGTTCAAGGATACAGAAGTGTATTTTAACTTGGTTGCAATGGTTGGTGGAGTAGATGCATTGGAATAACCCCTCTTTTTTAAGCATTTTCGGTGAAAATCGGTCACACAGAAGCCCAAGTGCTCAGCTTAAGCCTCAGTCAGATGACGGGACAGATCGTCGCATGTCAATAAGAGACCTTACAACGGACACCAATCGACCGATATTTGTACCTAAACCGAATTTGACTTCATAGTGGTGGCGTGCGTAAATTGGTGTATACAATTTCCATACGGCAGCACTCACTGAAATTACAGAAATTGCATCTTCCATATTTTATCCTCTAACGTTTAGCCAAGTGCACTCAATGAAATCAGCTCAAAGACGTTGAGCTTGTAGAGGCACTAGCGTGGAGGACTCTAACGTTAAGAACATCGCTTAACACTAGCACACAACGCAGAAGGTTTTCAGATAGCACTTTATTCGAAACATCAGCATGGACTCCGATCACTTCTTGGGTTAAATAAGTATGTTCACAAGGTAGGCACCAATCATCGACAACTAGCCGGTATTCTGAGGGTTACTGAATAGTCTACGCATTTACCGGTCTTACATTTCACCTTGTCAAAATACTTCTGGGGTCGGTTTCGGGCCTCGAATGTTTACAGTGTCAGTCTGGTGCAAAACTTATTGGTCCACTTGAGAAGTCCACCCTGGTTCGAGCTCGATTCTGTTCGTTAGGACGCACCATATATAAAAGACATCCCCTGTCTCTTGCTTTTCACCTTGTCAACATTATGTATTCTTGGACATTGAATTTGAACCTGAATCATTTGACAGACGGGTCGAGCGTACTGGAACCATTTCAGTACTGTAGGCTAGACGCACTGATTTATCGTTTGCAAGCAGGCTAATATGACTGGGATTGGCTTGCGATTTACCCGAAATAGGAATGCGCCACCTGAGGTAAAACATCGACTCTTCGATGAATGGAACGCATCGAACATTCGTGCTGCCAACGATTCATGTGAAAAACGTCTTACACCGTCTCATTCGGTGCCCCTTAGTTTCCGCACTTGCACCGTTTTATAGTGATTAAAACCGTCCCCCGTCAGTATCGCTCTGGGCGAAATACTGAATTGTCATCATGTTTGGGAACGGAAAGTTTCGCTCTCATTCTATTATATCGGTTTTCCATGTAGTCAAGTTTCAGATGTTTGTGCCTGTCCTGTGCTGGATTATAGACAGTGCTTTTAAAGCCAAGTAGATAGCATCACACTGCGAGTTAACAGCACTAAGAAGCAAAACAGCTTACCTCTGACGGATGAATGAACGGGACCTCTGTAAACACGGTCTCAACTTTATATGGCTCGCAGGAGATAACAGCCTGGAAATACATGCGTTTATTGTCTCTAAAAGGTGACTCGAATTCCTCATTCAGCCCCTAAAAATTGTTTCATTTTCAGATGTTCTATTTCTCTATTTAAGTTAATATGGAAGTCGCCAGTGTGGTGTTGCCCCTGGGAGGACTGATAGACTCATTGTACTGGTTTATGTTAGGGCATAGTAGCACGCTACCAAATTAGCTCCATGAACCTTCCTCGACGGATCATTAGACATGAAATTGCTGGAAACTCATCGATAGTTCACAACTAGATTTGCTATTCTTCGGGCTCATCAGATAGACTAGGTGCCGCAGCTTCCACCACCGAAGTTAACTCAAATTTGTACTTGACTGATGAGATGCACAAACAACATACAACAAACACGCATATTTTGTCAATTTTTGTAACTTAGTTTGACTGAGTCTGGTGGAGATTTGGGCCGAAACTAAACTTCAAGATAGTTTGTGCTGTCAGTATTTCGTCCTATTGATTGGTTCCACTGTTTAGGATGTTAATTCCACACTCAAAAAGGTAGCCTGGAATTTCTGACAGAGCTTTTACAGGAAGATGGGAGATTTCATTAACATTCTAGATTAGACAGCAGCATTACTTGGTGTATCACATTCAGCTGACTAATATTATGGACAAGACATTCTGCCAGGGTTAGATTAGTGTCCGGATAGAACTGAATCAGTTCGTAAATGTGTGTAATTAGTGAATCGCATATCATTTAGACACGATTAGTACATAAGGTTGACGGAAATTCAGGGACTCAGCCGGCTTGACAAGGGGCATTAGCCACCGGGAGGTTTCAGCAACCTTATAAGTAATGCGTTCTGTCCAGAAAACATACTGCGTTATCTCGATTATCGTACCCACAAAAGAATGAGGGGGCTTTGTGCAGATCATTTAGTTGAAGAATACCCAAAAGGCGACTTCAGTCAGTTCTGCCGTTGAAACCACATTATCTTGCAAGTTAGTGTATTTCCTGAATAGGTTAGGGGTCGTTCAACCCATCCTAGTTCACTATAATTTACTGGAACTAAATGTTTGCTGTTTCAACGCTGCTCCGTCTATTCAGCTGCCGTCAAAAGCTGGTACGCGGTGCAACTGCCTGACAAGCCAGTTGGATCGTATGAAACGCGCCTTTTAGCCCAAAAATTGTATCATCCAAACAGACATTTACGGTCCTAACAAAAAGAGCTCTTTATGTGCTCCTGTATCCCTCCAATGCATGTTGTCTGAACAAATATAGCACCGTAGAGTGTGGACCCACAAGTATGATGGGATACTTTCCGGGTTGGGAAAGCCACCATTATGCTACCTGTAGATCCTCCAAAAGGAATAGGAGAGTTTACGCAACAAATTTGGTGATTTAACGTTGCTACACTCATCGGAGTATGGCCATATTACGGGTATTTCCCGGAAACTTTGGATAGCACGTTTGAACAGAATACCATTTCGTAAATGAATATCGGGGTCTTGTAAGCACAAGCAGGCAACTGTAGGTCAAGAATGGCCTTCACTTCCACGGATGAACCAAGGAAGCACAAAACCGAACTCATAGTGAACTTATTGTGCAGCCAAATTCAATGCGTCTCGATTAAAAAAAATCAGCCATACAGGGGCTTGTGTTCTTATGGAGACTTATCACACATGGATCTAAGGGGTCCGTTGCTTGTTGACCACTCGCTATAAACTGTTGAATTGACGACTACCACATGATAGTCACCAAAAGCAACAACTAAGCGTCAGAAGGTCGCCGAATGTTTCGAAACAACACTGTTTTTTCATATAAAATATGGTTTTCCAAAGCAGAATATATAGTTTACAAAACCAGTGATGATCTTTGTGATCGATAACTCGATTAAAATTTGCCCTTGTGACACAAATAAATTAGGAGCAAAGTGAACACAAACGTGAACAAAGTCTATGCTGGAAATTTGTAAGGTTTTGAATAATGCGCGCACCGTTTGAAGAAAAACACTCAGACGCATTTTGCAAAAAAAACGAAAAAGTTATTTTCACCGTTTGAAGAAAAACACTCAGATCGCATGTGCAAAAAAAACGAAAAAAGTTATTTTCACAGAGATTTTGCTTCTTTCAGAAAGAGGAAACTGTGCGAATCATAATCACTCCGGTCAAAAACACCGTGGTTTAATAAGAGCTTATCGCTGAGGAATTCTCTGTTGCTAGTTCGGTGCCGGGTTACTAACATTCATTCTATCGCCAGTCGAACAAGAAAGCTTTAGTTCGTGCATTATTCGGTGGCATAGAAGCACCAGTAAAGTACCTGAAAATGATACTTCATGCATCTTCTCCTTCAAATCTTGCGGCTACTAAATGCGAGTGCACAATGACGGATTCTTAGCTTTCCTTTTTTCTGAGCATCGTAGCAAGAGTGGATATTTCACTGGTATAACTTTACCATATCTCTTTATATATAATGAAAGCCACTTTTTTGCCTCCCGATGAGGAGATCATTGTTGTAATTCTAACAACCCCTTGCGGATTGTAAAATTGCTCACATCTTTTGATGTAACAGTTGTAAGGAAATGTCGCAAAATCCCAAAACAACAGGTACGTGATGCAACGACAGCACAAATTCAAATGCATAAGTAACTTGTCAGTAATCAAACGGAGTCAGGCCGGTAAACAACTCGGCAGTTACCGGTTAAAATTCGGACAAAGGACAAATAGTCTCAAACGCGTATTTGCATCATCGGCGAAATATACTTTTTTGCTCGGAAGAATCGGTTTCTTCCGATGATTCGTCTACTAACGATCTCAGGACCAGTTCGCTACTACAGTGCAACATAGTGCGCGAAATTTTGTCATCGATGAACAGTCCGAGTGCGTCCAACCGAGTGCGTAATCTGTTGGCATGTTTCTTTCGACCTAGAACTAATCTGAAAAACGGTCTTCCTAGGGTATTCGGCCGATCATTCTGCGCTGAACCCCGTTCAAGTTGCCCAGATAATTTCACCGTATTTTGAACTTCTTTGCCTGTTGATGATGCTTCCACACAGGCGGCGTCTCACTGACGTCTGAGATGAATCGGCGTTTCCGAACACCTAGTCCAAATGCTAGACATCCCATAATGGGCTGTGCACATGTGTATATGCCTTTAAACCAAACGTATTCTTCTCGCAAACCAATCATTAATAATTCACCATATTAGGCTGCCTTGGCGATCAAACAAACAGTCGTTTCGGCAGATCGATGGGCTTGTCTCTTCAGGATATGACTGATCAAGCAACGACCACACCTTGAGTTGGCTGTAGTCAAGGAATGGCTTTCGCGGCCTATTACCCAAGGCCTTTGTTATGAACAGGACGATAGAGCCATAAAACGGTTTCATACGAAACACGCAACACTAGGTTTCGCAGGAAATCCCCAGAAAACAAGCACCTGGCTTCAGATACAAGAAGGCTACCGAGAAGAGTTTAGGAGTCACAGTGTTAAGCATAGGATCCGGGTTGTTTTTGTTATGTAGTTTGACGCCGCAACCATTGGATCCTTCCTGCCTTTTCCGGTAACGTTATCGACGGGTATTGATATCACCGTCCTAATGACCTTAACCTGCGGGGACTTGCTAAAACACCAACTGATTCCGTGACTGGTAGAAACAGGATCGACCAATAATGTTCAGTATAAAGATTGCCGTAACCTCACTGACACATCACATTCAATTTTCCGCACTCTGGCGACCTATGAGTAGTATAACCATCACGTGTGAAACTTCATTCAGGCTTATCATTTCTGTCCTTTCTCGTTTGGCTCAGCGTGTTCAGTGTCTGAACACCTCACCCAAATCAAAGTTTTACCGAGTTTATGGACACTTTTGATTTTTTACGCAGTAACCTCTGTGGGCATCAATTACGTGGTTAAAATGTGTGAACCTCCGTTAAGATCTGTCCAAAACATTTACGGACCATAGCAAATTTTCAGATTTGCTTGTATATTTTAGCATCGTTGCACGCCGTAGCAAATAACTGGTTTGCCTCCTTTCAGCCACACTTCACGGGTTTTTTGTAACACTACGGAAGCTATCGTCGCAACTTCGTTTGGTGGGAGTTTGTGTCCAGTTCGTTCCACTTTTAAACAGCGCGCTGTCACTGAATTTGCTAAGGCTCGATGCACTCTCGTAACCTGAGGAGAAGAGAGGCTTTTACTGAGGGTTTCCCGCAAGACGCCTCCTTATTGCGTGCAACCTTGCACGAGGCATCCGTTTATATGAGGATTAGCGCGAATCCTTCATTCGATCCTGAGTAAACGTGCTTTCTCTCTCTTTCTATATAAATGCTTTTATAATATCCATGTTAGCGCGAATCCTTCATTCGATCCTGAGTAAACGTGCTTTCTCTCTCTTTCTATATAAATGCTTTTATATATATCCATGTATATATATATATGTATATATAACGCTATGGTGATCGGAATTATGCATCAGGATGACTTTGAGAACCATACCAACTGAATTCCCTGTTCCACCCTGTTTAGTTTTGTTACGCGGAACTGAGGACAGAGCACTTACGACATGAGTAAGCCTGTTATGTCGCCGTCCACAAGTTGCACCGTCACTAGATAGGTGAGTACGAAAACAGCAAGGTGGTCCCTACGTACAACCATCGCTTCGGTGTTTATTAAAACGTTGATGCTGCTTTTAATGGCAGAGAATCAGATTAGAAAAGGTCGACTGTATAAACTACCGCCTCCGATCGTCCAGTCGTTGGCATTAACAGGCAGCGTAGTGATTACTACCGTCAGAATAATCATGAGCCCACACTCGTTCACACACACTCTCTGTGTGCATAAGTATTAGAAGTGAGACACCGTGCTATTCTCTATCAATCTTCAGGAAAGGTTAACCATTCAAGGTGAATAAAATGGTTTCTGTATGCAAGCTTCCATAGGCTCTATTGATTTTCGCCACGAGTCACATTTATGCCCACAGAAAGAATTGAGTTTGACTTTGAAATCAGCATGGTTGCATTAGTCCACCTCACTTATGACAGATCACGAGCGCCGTTGAACCATGCCCACAATCTCAAGTTCAAGCAGTAGTTAAGGTGTTGGTGAAGGTGGAATGTTAGTTGCTGCTCAAATGCGTGGACAGACTGAGTGGTATCTCTCACTCGATAGTTATACAGTTGCCACCTGCGAACTAGCAACTAACCTTGTATGACAGCCAACATGTAGTAAAATATTCACCAACAGAGTCCGATTGCTTTCTGTTTCAGTATCCGACTAAATAGAAGGCAAAATACATAGAGATATACGCACATGTGCATGTATGTTTACATTGAATCCAGCACCGCAAATGGAACAGCCGATCATTCAAATTTTAGGAAAATGTTCTGAGGACGAACTACACCAATACCCCGTCTTATATCGCCTCGAAATACCACTTTGTTAGGATTGGTGCGCGAACAATTTGGGTAGTCCTTTAGCACCTCGTCAATTCTGGCTTGATGTGGCTTTGTGTATTCGTCATCTGGGAAGAAGCACGGAAACTCGCTACATATTTCTCGAGTTTTCTGTGACAATGGGAAGTGCCACATCTCGTGGAATGGCAACAAATTATAACTCGTCTCCTTGCACATTTGTTTGACCCAGAAATCGGTTTTGTCCTGTTCACTTCCTGGCCTTGCCTTCCTGGCTTCGATGAATCCATTCCCAACTAGGCCGTGACCAAACAGTCTGCCCAAGTATCTGTAATATCCCCAACCTGGTCCTTCGTAACTGGTTCCCGTCCACTTCCCGGTATCCATATCACCCTGGTAGGGGTTGAGTCCCAAGTTTATTTCGTCCACAATGAGACGGTAAATATTATTGGTAACTTCACCTCCCCACTTTAGCGTAGCTTCTCCGACCTGTAAATTGTGACCGATCTCATGCACAAAGCCGGGTTGGCCACCATTTTTTATTGATGAACTCCATAAGGTGAACAAATGACTCCAGTCTATGCTACCCATCCACGGATAGCCAGAGTGTCCATATCCGGCAGAGATTTGAATATCCGCTACAAAAACTTCTACCCTAGCATCCTCCCACTTTGTCCCCCTGTAGTTGTGCATCACCTTGATTGCATTATCAAAGTGGCGGGCAGATGAGGTGACTTCGTTTGCATTCGAGTTTACCACGTCAATTGTCTTCAGCATTGAATACATGGAATCACCAGCGATAAAAAGCCAAGGTACGGTTGAGTACTCATTTATTTCCCGTGCAAACGACGCAATCGATTCATTGTTCCGAAGATCCAGCCACGGGTATCGATAGACATTTTCTAGGCGAATTGTGACATTAGTACCCTTAGTTGTCTGCAGAAGTATCGGTCCTCCATGAGGACTTACATATCGGCCATTTTTTCTCAGTCTCAACTGGGTTACAATTGATGGCCACCGCCACCATTCTGAATGGGACTCTATACTGTCACCTTGTGCGTTGACCCTCAATCTCTGCCATTTGGGGTCCGGATTGACATTTTCCAACAGGGTCCAAGTAAATTGTTCACCGGGTTTAGCATACACACCGAGTGGAATGAAATTCCCATTGACATCACCAACAACTGTTGCCACGACAGTCGTCGGTTTCGTAGTTGGAGGAATGGTTCCGGGATGACGATGAATATTTGGAAGAGCAAAGCCGTTCTTGCCAGATTGACATTTTAAAATTGAATTGTAGTTCACCAAAGCCATTGAGGTACTTGAGGACTTGACATAAGCTTTCAAATCACATGGCGATAGGTACTCCATCAGAGTACCGTATTTATCTACTAGTGCCTTCACTTGCTCTTCAGTAGCTTCGTCCTCAACACCAAGCTCGTTTTCATTCACTTGGAAGCGTTCGGTTTTAAAAGCCGTCCAGCTTTGCACATAACGTTCAATCATGTAACTTGTGGGTATAAATCCATTGCTGTCAGCAGACCCGCTCACTGAGATGAACTGTGGTGATAGGTCCATATTGGTTTTGACAAAATCTACCTCCAGCTTCACCATCAGTTCTGCTAAGATATCATTATCATCCTTGGCGTAATAGCCAATAAGTGCAGAATTTTCTCCAGATTCCAGTTTGGCGTAGATGACATCGACATCAAACTGATCATCGGATGTAATAAGCAGTACATCACCTGCACTGTATGCTTCATTTACTCTCACGTATTTCCCTGTGGTTGAACCATTCGTGAGCCAGTCTTTGCAAGGCCCCTTCATATTCTCGTATAGTGGATGGTTGTCAATCTCTTTAGGCAATGCAACTCCCATGACAAAAACCATTCTGGCCTTTCCTCGAACAACTGCCATGGAGTTCGGTTGATCCAACCAGCCGAGCACAACATCGTTATACTTTTTATTCTGTTTGAAATAGCCGCTCCCAGGATTCATCCAGATCTTCTTCACTGTTCCAAGCACTGCTCGTCTGGTCACCTAGATGAAGCGGAACAAAGATGCTTATGAGGAGCACAAGACTCAGCGTGGGACAGTCTGTATGAAAACTGTTCCATATCAGTTCTATCAATGCTGGCCCAATACGAGAACATTGCTCATGAGCACTCCGTATGCGCACTACTTGGTTGCCAACATTTTATTTTATGAAATGTATTGGCCATTTTTTCGTTGTTACAATACTCGTCAACTGGGTAACTGATCGCCAAAAGACTTACCCATTTTGAGGAAAAACACAGAAACAGCTAAAGTGCAGATGTTCATGAATTATCACACACCGATAATGCTTGCTCAGCTTAAGTTTAACTCTGTTCATTACAACTTGCGGGCTACGGTTCACGAATGCCTTCCCCCAAAACATTAACTCTTGCATCATCCATAGTACTTGGAGCAAATGTTGCTAATGTACATTACGACTAAAAAAACGTGGAAATATTTATCTGCACCAGTTTGATTTTTAACGGAAACTGAGCTAATACTCTGGAAAATCGTTTAATAGTGGCGTTAATCTATATGTTAAACTGTGACCTCAGGGTATCCTCCACTGTTAGTGTAACGAGGTTTTGTCGAAAAAACTAACAAAGTTGTTAGATCTGCGTTTTCGCACTGAAGCGTTTTTGTTTGAAATGAAACAACCTTGTGAACACGCAGGTCGTTTTGCAGTGCGTGAGCTAAGCTCATTTGCTTCTTGAAAAAAAAATCAATTTTGATGAGCCAATACATCAAAGTAGGTTAAAATATGATATGACAATCGTTCAGCTGTAGCACAATGTCGGATGCCTAGCTGCCATGCTCGTCAAAGGAGACAAGGGGACTGAGATACTGACAGGGCGCCCAAGCCTAGAGGGGAGCAGAACAGACGGGATTGGGGACGGACCGGTATCTTCTGGTTCGCAAGTTCGTCAGTTCGTCAGCTCAGGTTTTGAGGTATTCTTGCACACTTGCGAAAACTGTGTCCTTGGAGAAGCTTGCACGAATTTGCTAAAAGGATCGACGGCACTAAATAAACGCTAATACTGAATATACAGAATAAAATTTACCACACACGTCCTATGTAGCAACCTTAGTTTAATTGTGTCGATAAGTCTTCCCATCTCCTCAAATGGGAAAATATTGCCATCGGTAAATCAAAAAAACATTCGATCAGTTAACCTAAAATCAATCGAAATCGTGCAATCTTACCTTCGCACAAGCCAATCCACCTGTTGGGTGAACGCTTGATCCTGAACAACCCTTAAGACTCAACTTACTTTGTGATAATTTGGGGGTATTGGAGACTCATCAGTTGGCACTTGCGGTACTGGTTGTTTATAAAGCTCCTCGCCGAACGCTTGTATATCTCCGATTGGAATAGATCTGCCGCTTTTTGGGTAGTTCGGGTTTGGACGACCAATGAGGATGTACTGAACGGGTTTTTGTGGTTTTAGTTCAATTTTTTCTCCTTTCCTTTTGAATATAAGATTGGAAGCAAGTAGGTCCCACGGGTAATGTGATTGAAAGTTGCATGGAGACATATAGTTGCCGAAAGTGTGCACATCGAATCGAACATTGATTCCTTGCATATCTATGGACAAGTAAGAATGAACACGATGCCCTTTTAATCTAACCAAGCATTGAGTTTTCGCGACAAATTATTTTGCCAAAAACTGAGCGCAAACAAAACAGAACTCACCGAATGACCACTCATTTTGACCATACAGATGGATGGACGTCAAGTTGTAGACTGCACCAAGATCCACATAGTAGTAGGGAAAGTCGACCGAATACGGTGAAAAAGTTGAATCGAGTTTTCCATCGGTCGCCTTCCAAAGATATTTTCCACTACCGATTAAGGGTTTTTTCAACGCCACATTGACAGCTGCAATAGAGTGGAAGGCCTCTTTTAAGCATCCAAGTGAGCTGGTGGCATTTTTGGCAAACATTATGAAGTTCCTTAAACAACAAACATTTCGTGGTCCAATCAAAACAGACTTGAGAACCCGTTCCACTTGGGAGCAGTTGGAACTCACATGCGAATTAGTTGTATTCCGTTGCTCGATATTCGAGCGTAAAGCTGCTCTAGAAATAAGAGCTTCGTCAACAGCAAATAAAGCACAACTAACAGGTAACTGTTATACCTAGCTTGCTTCATCCTTTTATGAAAGAGGAAGAATCGTGGCGATTCAACTTTTTTTTACCAACACAGCCGTATATATGAAAGGACGCTCCAGGAGCGATGTCCCTTCCGATAAGACGACGAAATTTCCCCTCTTATCAGACAATTCGCCCCAACACAATTGCTCTAAATACTCTGCTCTCCGTTTCAAAAATTATTACCTGTACATTTGTCGGTCAGCTCAGTCAGTAGGTTACTTTTGCGTCACAAATGTCGAAGCAGCCTAGCAAACCCGCCTAAGTAAGCTAGTTGAGTGTCTCCAAGCCGTTTTCCTTGCATACTGAGCTGTTTCGCTGTTTTACCACTTACTTGTCTGGTCTAGGCATATTGGTATGCTTGGTCAAGGTTCCTAAATAAAGCAAAGCCCAAAACAGTGGATTCAGCCACAGGGCGCCGTCATGACTGGCGAGTCAATCGATCGTCGCAGCCAGGACAGTTACCGGGTCGTTGTTCCATCGGTCGGCTACACCAATCACATCGCTTAAGCGTGAACACGTTTGCCTGCTCAGATGTGAAATTCCGGATGCATCCAACGTGGAGCAGTGGTCACACCTCGCCTCGCATGTCAGATGTCCAGGGGTCAAATCCCAGCGCAGCCATTGGACACGCAGTGCTGATGAGCTCTAATAAGAGCAAAACTCGAGTCCAGTGCTTCCCTTCGGTGTGAACTCACCAGAATAATTCCGCAAGGACAGCAGGGTGACCGTTCAAACAGGGGTGGTGTGAATATGAACAAAATACACATCCCGCAAAACCCCAACTGAAACCAACTTTGAATTTGCAACGCTTGCTGAAATCGACATGTCAAATCGAATCTTATAAAGGTCTGAATTGGCTTATATTTATTGGGAGCTGTCAGACTACGCAGTTCGTCAGTTCGTTTCCTGGGTATTAAATTATCCGGGAATAGTGTGCTACGTGAGGACTCAGTGAAAAGAACAAGGTCGTTGTCGAAATAGTTCGGTAGTTTATTTTATCGGAACAAACCCATTATTTCTCATCGAACCTTTCTTTTGGTAGACGGTTTATTAAGTATTCATGCATCCGTACCATCCTACCCTAAAGGGTTTGTTCTTGAAGTTGAAATTGATGCAAGGAACTAGTCAGATTTTCCGCCATCTTCTTCTGGTCAGAAAACGCGCCCCAACAAAACTTGGTATATGAATGATATCACGGAAAACAAACTTACATTGGGATTTAACGATAGATGACAATAGTAAGGAAAGGAACACGCTCAAACAGTGTTTTCCACGCATGAGTGAATGCCTTCGAAACACCCGTTTAGGGTGTCTACTGCTGAAGATAATCTGGTTAGGAAGCAAAGACCCCTTGGAATGGTACAAGCACCTGTGTAGAAATATTCAGGCTAGTCAACTCACGTAATATAAATAGGCGGATGAAACGTTGTCACGGATGCACGCAACATAATTAGTAGACTCTGTGAGAATAACGGAGGTTTCGTGTGTGTAATCTGATATTCAGGTTTGCAGGTGTTTCACTCATATAACAGTTCCCCTGTCACATTCACGACACCATTGATTGAACAATCATCCGTTTGTCCTAGCGCAATATTCTCAGCGAGTCCACTACCCCAACCGGCCCTTTGTGTGGACTAATTAGAACGACTTCACCAGGACAGAAGTAGGGCTGTTCAAACAAGAGCGATTTTGATGAGAATTCCACAAATCTCCTAGTCACCCATAACCAAAATAATCGTTACATTAAATCAAGACCCAAACAAAGTCAGTAAAAACCAGCACCTTTTTACAGAAAACTATACTCACATAGCCCACCAAACGCACACCAATGTGTTTACTTTATTGATATCGAAAAACTACCATCAACTTTCACACTCTGGGTTCAGCGGAAATGAGTACTTGATTTTCTGCGAAGTGTGTGGCGTATTTGCATTAATCCTAGGTGCTTTTCTGAAGTAACTGCTTACAATGCTGTCTAAAACTCTTCGACAGTCCAAGATCAGTTTGGCACTGCATTGGGCTCATTAGGTTATTGCGGTGCAACTTTCGGCAACCTCAAGTACTACTGAACTCAAATTTTAAGAAATTCGCGAACTACACTCATTTTCATACCACGTTAATTTTAACGGCAGACTCAAGTGAATCAGAGCTCGACCTGTCAGTTGTGATTTTGCCCAAGAGATGTGCTGCAGAGAAGTCGCATCATGTTTCACTTTGTGCGATGTTCGCTCATATCACAGTATATTTTCCCGAAGGAAACGACTCACAGGGTTGCTGAAAATTCTTAGGTGCTGGTACTTTTTGGGCAGGAAAAAACAGTATGTCTGCCTCAACTACATCATTGCCTATAATGTGTTGCTAACCGGAAGTCGGTGAACTTAGGAGAAATTTACTCAGAATACGGTGTCCATGCCATCACCATCATTATCATCGTCATCACCATCATCATCATCATCATCATCATCATCATCATCATCATCATCATCGTCATCATCATTACCAGCATCATCATCACTGTCAGCTGTAAGAACCGCGTACTTGTCGTACAGCGGTTGTAGTTGCCAGTTTCGTTCACGAGTGATTTGGGGAGGTGTGGTAAGTGGCTGCACACTGGAGGCGGGAACTGATAAGTTGGTGCGTAAATACAGGGCTGTGAGTGGTCTGTTGAGTATGGTAATTAGGAACGGAGCAATGCATTGAAGGCAATAACTTGGATGCACAAGCGCCGTTGAGGACGTGTCTGGTCCATGTCTGACAATATCTCTAACCAATGATGTGGCCCGTCTCGGGGTCCTCATCCAGGAAGACGGCAGTGACCAATGCAGCTACGTTTGCAGGTGATGGCTTTTATGCTTCACTGTTGTTGACCTTCATTGTTTGACCTCCTCTGGCTCTCTTCCACCCTTCAAGTGGTTGTGCAAGGTAGTCGGTCGACTGGCATACGCAGCACGTGGCCAAGCCAGCACAACCTATGTGGTGTGGTCGGTTCATCTATCGTAAGTGATTTCTTCCAAATATCATTCGACGTACTTTAGCATTGCTGATCCGGTGTTCCCACCGGACTCGAGCACTGCTGCGGAGACATCAATGGTCAAACGCTGAAAATGTTCGACGTCTCAGCGCGCAGTGGTCAGGTTTCTGTCGTGAATAGTAGTATGGAGCGCACCGCAGCATTGTAAACTCGACCTAGGGACAAACCAATGTCACGCCTACGGCACAGGTGATGCAGGTTCACAAAAGCCACTCTGGCTTTCCCGATCCGGATGGAAATATCATCTTTTGCGAGACCACCGAGACTGACACAGCTAGCCTGGTAAACTAATTTGTCCACTATATCAATCGGCTCATCCGCATCATGACTTTGGTTCCGAGCCCACCCAGGCTTACAATTTACCGGTGTGAAGCGCATCTCAAACCGTGGGGCAGAATTATTTAGGTTATTCAATATTGTTTCCATTACAACGGGTTCAGATCCCAGAACAGCCGTATCGTTCGCGTACTCGATGTCTGCGAGCGGACGTCCGGGGGGGGACTTCAAACCCACCTATATTGGAGGTTGATAGTGAGTCATCATCATCATCATCATCATCATCATCATCATCATCATCATCATCGTCATCATCATTACCAGCATCATCATCACTGTCAGCTGTAAGAACCGCGTACTTGTCGTACAGCGGTTGTAGTTGCCAGTTTCGTTCACGAGTGATTTGGGGAGGTGTGGTAAGTGGCTGCACACTGGAGGCGGGAACTGATAAGTTGGTGCGTAAATACAGGGCTGTGAGTGGTCTGTTGAGTATGGTAATTAGGAACGGAGCAATGCATTGAAGGCAATAACTTGGATGCACAAGCGCCGTTGAGGACGTGTCTGGTCCATGTCTGACAATATCTCTAACCAATGATGTGGCCCGTCTCGGGGTCCTCATCCAGGAAGACGGCAGTGACCAATGCAGCTACGTTTGCAGGTGATGGCTTTTATGCTTCACTGTTGTTGACCTTCATTGTTTGACCTCCTCTGGCTCTCTTCCACCCTTCAAGTGGTTGTGCAAGGTAGTCGGTCGACTGGCATACGCAGCACGTGGCCAAGCCAGCACAACCTATGTGGTGTGGTCGGTTCATCTATCGTAAGTGATTTCTTCCAAATATCATTCGACGTACTTTAGCATTGCTGATCCGGTGTTCCCACCGGACTCGAGCACTGCTGCGGAGACATCAATGGTCAAACGCTGAAAATGTTCGACGTCTCAGCGCGCAGTGGTCAGGTTTCTGTCGTGAATAGTAGTATGGAGCGCACCGCAGCATTGTAAACTCGACCTAGGGACAAACCAATGTCACGCCTACGGCACAGGTGATGCAGGTTCACAAAAGCCACTCTGGCTTTCCCGATCCGGATGGAAATATCATCTTTTGCGAGACCACCGAGACTGACACAGCTAGCCTGGTAAACTAATTTGTCCACTATATCAATCGGCTCATCCGCATCATGACTTTGGTTCCGAGCCCACCCAGGCTTACAATTTACCGGTGTGAAGCGCATCTCAAACCGTGGGGCAGAATTATTTAGGTTATTCAATATTGTTTCCATTACAACGGGTTCAGATCCCAGAACAGCCGTATCGTTCGCGTACTCGATGTCTGCGAGCGGACGTCCGGGGGGGGACTTCAAACCCACCTATATTGGAGGTTGATAGTGAGTCTTCTATGATCTGATCAATGACGAAGTTGAAGAGGAAAGGTGGAAGAGGGCACACCTGTCTGACACCACTTGATGTAGTGAACTCAGAAGAGAGCTTCTCGCAGATTTTCACATGGCCGCGAGAGCTGGCGGACAGCACGTTAAGGGTCAAGGTCTCATGGGGGACACCTTTGCTCCACAGACACTGCTATAGTGCCTGACGGTCCACAGATTCAAAGGCAGATTTCAGATCAAGGAACACAGACATTGTTGGTTGCTGGAAGTATTGTCACTGTTCCAGATCTGTCGGAGGGTGAAGAAATGATCGATGCATCCTTTTGCAGGACGGAATCCAGCTTGGTTTTCATAGATATGTCTCTCCCTCTGTTTAGTCAACCACAGAAAAAAAAGATAAGAACCGAGAACACCTTTGGTGCCACAGCTACCAGGCTAATTCCATAGAGGTTTTCACACAGTGTCCGCGTACCCTTTTTGAAAATGGGGATTGTTATCGACATGCCCACTCTGCAGACACCTCCTCTTTGTTCCATATAGTACCAATATGCTTTGTCAGATGGGTACCAGGGTCTCTCCGCCTTCTTTGAAGAGAGCTGGGTACAGACTGTCGGCCTTAAGGCCTTGTCACGCTTTATTATGGGTATTTTGCACTTTATTTCTTCTTCCGACGGGGGATCAAGAGTTGCACTCTACTCGCCCGTATGTATTATCTCTACAGGCGGTGTTGCAGGAGGCCAGCTGAACTGTCCTTCGAAGTGTTCGGCCCATCTTTCCAGTCAGGTCTGTTGCGAGTGAATTAATGAGCCATCCTTCTCGCTTACTGTTTCACTGATCGTCGCTCTCCTAAGGCATAAAGCTGCTACATTGACGCAGTGGTACGGCTTGAGTGCTGCAATGATCCCGCGGGCTACACTGGCTGGAAATCCGTTCCACAAGTTGCAACCATGCCAGGAAGTCCAAGGAGAGCAATCAGACCGAGAACAACGGGAGCCCGTACCACGAGTAATTGTGCTACGAGGCGGTCTGAGGGTAAATTCGTACTGTCCTCTGCCACAGGAGTGTGTAGGCATTTAGTTGTCTCCCCCAAGCGACCAACATGCTCATATTTATAGAGGCAGAGATGTTGCCTTCTTCAGAGGAAGGATGGGTTAGAAAAGGTCGGCACGAAGATCACGCACTCCGACCGCCAATTATCCAATAGGGCTGGAATACTTTTAAAACCCAAGAGTCTGGTGCTGATCAAAAGTCATCTCCCGTACGCATCCGCACCAGTAATAAGAGAGTAATGCCTTGGTCCCTCCGCCCTCGGGTAAATTGCTCCTTGCAGCCGAGCAGGTCAGACTATTGGGCCATTGGCTCTGGGGAGGGTCCCGTAAGAAAACCTTACTGTCCGCTACCTAGCGCATCAGACTTTTGAGTCAGAGGCTAGGGGAAGGGTTTTCGACTGAACCTTACATCCTCCCACAGCCTTGTGGGTCAGACATTTGACTCAGAGACTCAAGGTGTGGTACCTCAACCAAACTCCCTTCCTCGACCTGGGCGAAATTCTGTGTCCACAGATGTACCTCACCAACATTTTCCTACTACACAAGGCGCCCTGATGACATACATCGTAACAAAACATAATAATTGCGATATACGTAAGGGCGAGTCAGTTTACGGTTACCAACTCTGCTTGCAGGTCGCTGATCATTCTTCTTCTCGAGTGTTGATAGACAAACGAATTCTACTATCGCACAACACGATTCAGTGTTCCAGGGAAATGACGGTCCTCTCGTTTAGTTTATGGTGGCTGGGATTATGAAATAATTACATAGGGACACATTGCGCCCCGTTTGTTGGCAAACACATACGTACAGCGGCTGATAACCAAATCCTTTTAGTAAGGTCCAGTGATTTTTCCAACCGACTGTGAATGTGAAGTTCGCTGGTTTGATCTCGTTGAGATTGGGTTGAAGCTACCTTCTAGATGCAACGGATAACAGGTGGCAAACACACAGAAGCGCGTCGATGCATCCTAGTCTGTTTGCTGTGCGGTTAGGAAGGCACCATTTTGGACAAGAAAATGAATGAAGTATAAATGACTAGATAAGGGTCTATGATCAGCTCTATGTTAGAAAAGTTCGTGTGTCACTGCCTATTTGGGTGGTTGACTGTATGCTAAAGGCGTCGAGTTATAATTGACTCAGGTTGTTCGAAATAAACTATGTGGGTCGATGGGGTAAAGTGTGTGTCTTGTGATCGATGGACCTAATTTCCGTTTGATCAGTTGCTCTATCGACGGTTTTTATCAGCCGGTGTCCGGTGTATGCCCCGTACTCAGTCATTTTTTCGTGATAGACATTAGACTGCCCCACCAATTTCAGCATCAGTGTTATAAGAGGAGGTTGATGCTTTATTTGTGACGTTGACAGTAAGGATTGAGTTAAATTCTGAACTGCATCCCTTCTGGTGACCGTAGAGACTCTGTTTGTGCTGGAGGTGGATAAGCTCATTTGATCATCCTCATGACCATTATGGTTTTCCCTATCATTTCTGTTGACAGCACAACCTCAGTGCTTAAAAACTTGATGCATTAAGTAAAGGACAAAAAGGTTCCCTGACTAAAGTCTTTGCTCAGAAACGTGGGTGCAATTCCGCGGTGTTCTGTGGGAAATATCAGTTCATCCCGTTTTTTAATGGACGACTCGACACACATGTTCTGATTCCCAACCTGGAGGACCAGGGAAATGCGCTGGTCAGATCTCCAAATATTGACCAACCGGGTAAAAGAGGCTCTGCAAATGTGGCACAAACACTCCTTCTGCATAGCCCAGTGTGTTATAGAGGGACACAAATCGTCACGGTTGAAGCCCAACTTGAATTCCAACTGCAAACATCTTTTGTTACGTGGTGTATGTGCAGAGATATTCGTAGCTAAATCCCGGTTCTGATAATGTACCAGTCTAATTATGGTGGAGGCATAAACGTGGTTGGTCTGTGTCCCACGGAAGGTCCTATGCCTGTCGATGTGTTGAAGTAGGAATACTTCGGCTTAGTGAATCGGCGTTCCGCTGTGTCGCCCTTTGGCTGACAGCAGTACAACTTTGTATGGTTAAAATATCTCGTAAAGCAAACCTAACTGTTGGTTGATGGAGGGATTTAAGTGCATCCCAAATGAGACCGAGGTAAACTCGTCTCTCGGGAGAACTAATACGTATTATTAACGCAACCTTTTTGCCAAGTTGTTTGCTTCAGTTTGGCCAACCTCTCTGTTGCGATGGAACGCTTCGTATTCTGAAATATCTTCCCAGCTGACGATCGTGCCCAGAAGTGGCAGTTAAGTCTGTGCATATACTGTCCTAGTGTGGGTGCCGTCAGTCGATTCGTAAGTACATTACATGCTAGTCTGTTCCGTGTCGGCTCTGGAACTATCGAAATTAGGTCTTCTGTTATCCACCTGGATGACAACATGGCGCGTGGTGCAACAGCAGTTTACGAATTTTAGTGTTAGTCTTGCATGACATGTGCTTGTGGCATCGTATAGGTATCTGCTACAGGGGACAAGTTAGACGTGTTGAGTCCTGCCAACTGTTCTGGGTCTAGCGATCTACTGAAGCGCTGGCACTTTGGGTACGTTAAGTGCTTGGAGACAATAAGTTTGCAAATCTCTTCGCCGAACTTGGGAATTTGCTTGCATACATTTGATTACTCTTCACTGGGATATCACCATTTCGCGGTTGGTTGTTTATTTCGTTTTCATCTGCTTGATTTCATGCAGTTGTTGCGAGAGCGTTCGCTCTCTCCTAATGTTGCTTGAATGTCAGCCTACTTGTAATTTTATGGGCAAAGTGGAGCTCAGTAGATTTATTGGGGAGATCAGGTGGACACATTTTTACCGAAGGTGCGTATTTGATATTTTTATGCTAGTAACACACGGTTCCGAAATGGATGCCCCCCTGATCAACTTCAAAGGAACACAGCCCCCATTCAGTTCACTTTTGAAACTGGAAGAGACAAGGCTTTCCTATTCCTGGACGTTAAGTTAGACTTTCCACGGGTTCAATTCAGGGGTATGTCTACAGAAAGCCCACGTGGACGGGAAAGTGGACAAACCATCTGAGTTTTGTACCACTGAGGCGAAACGAACCCTGATTCACACTTTAACGAACCGAGCTCTGCTGATAAACTTGAATCTGAACTGCAGCACATCGCTAACGTGCTCCGAGCCAATGGTAACCCGGAGAGATTTATAACCAAGAATGCGTCCGATCGCCCTATCCAACTGTTTATCACGACCGTTGGAAAGAGGCCAATATACTCGAGTTTACCGTATAAAGACGATCTGTTAGCGCACTTGGCCGAGCACCACTTGTTTCATTCTCTAAGACGCACGTTTCCGGCTGGGTCTTGGCTTACAACCAACTCTTTGCACAACGTAAACCTCAAAGACAAGATTCTAGTCCTCATCCAGAAAATGGTTGTGTATGTTGTGTGCTGTTATTCAGCGGAGTAGGTTGGGCCCATGTCACGGCAACTTTCTAAGAGAATACGTGAGCACCGCTTTTATCGTAATACCATAGCACCCAACGGTTCAGCCGAAAGCTCCAACGCGTCCCACTTAATTGATACCAGGCACTTAGTCATTCCGAATGAGTCATTTCATGTCATTTGCTGTGCACTCAACAGACTGTCATTATCTACCCAACGGCGTCGTTTAACCACAGTCGAGGCAGTCGCCATACGCCTGAGAAACCCTGTACTGAGCTGCCAAAACCTTTCGTACGAACGCTGAGTCTGCCTTGGAGTTGTGTGACGCGAATCAACCGACCAAGTGACTGCACGGCCATCTAGACTGCCTCACAGCATCCAACTGGATATTTAAGCTAGTCGTGATTCCTCCGGTCCTTTTAAGATTTGTTTGTTTTGTGGTCTGCATTCCTCATATTCGAAGGCTCGCTGAAAAGCTTTCTTCCGGTAAACCCCACCTCTATTCTGATAAGCCCGCTCCCGAACAGGGTCAGATCAGGTTCTGTCAGTACTCGAGTTGGTAGATTGTCACGGCGTCTCTTATTTCCACCAGTTTTTCTCTCCGTTTTGTTTTGCCCGATCCCATTTTCACGATTCGTCGTATCAGCCAAGTGAGTGACCACTGCGCCAGTAATGGACCTCCCCGATCCGGTTATCCCCCAAAATGAATTACGCTCCTTCATTCTCTTGCTAAACCACCGTGTTGTGCGCGCTATGTATTCTGCTGTACTACAGCAGGTGAAGGAATAGACCACCACTCTTATCTTCAAGTTGAAGAGGCATCAGCTAAGTAATTGTGAACCACGGTTTGAGTGAAGCAACTAGAAAGGCTATTGAAGTGTGTGATCTGGACATCAGTTTACATAGTCTATAGCAAACGCATCATCTACATATATCCGGTAGAAATGCCTTTTTTTCTATACTTGATCGTATTTTACGGTTTCCGAGGATTCTCAGGAATCATCGATGAGGAGTGGAACTAGCGAAGTACCCATTGCGACAGTGTTACCCTGTTGGCGCAGTCCTTCGTTGAACTGGAAGCGCTGATCTAACGTGCATCACAAAAACGGTTCCCTCATATCACTGACGGAATTATTCATGTTCATACTGCTTTGCTTTGTGGGGTTGGACAGATAGCAGATGGCTTCTATGAGCGGGATTCTAGTGACGAATTGAGATATGTCCAGGGGGATCGTGTGCTTCTTATCCCCAGTTATTTCCCTGGTCGCGTCTACCAATGCAAACGTGTCTCGTAGCTATATTGAAAAACCTTAAGACGAGTGGTGTTAAAGAAGGTCACTATTTACCTATCCGTGGCACTATATGAGGAGATGAAAAGTATTAGGGATGGGTTTCAACGGATGATCTGAATTTTCTTGGTCGTTTGCGGTGAAAACAGACTCCATTAAGCACCTCAGTTTCAAAAGTCAATGATTCGACCTGATCATATGCAATTCAAACAGGTATTTCCCCCATCAACCACGTGATTACGTCTGATTCCTTGTTACCCTAGTACAACTCGCAACTTCCTTCCCCACGTGAGTCTATTACACTGCTAGTCAGCCGCGCATGACTGATGGGTTTATTCTTCATCTACTAACAGGCAGATTAGTAGTTTGAATCAACTCGGAGATTCGTGAGGTGTACACTGCTGATAATATCTCGTAGGGGTAAAACGTCTCTACAGTGATTCTCAACTTTTTGGCTGGTTTAACTTCCAGGACTAAACCCCCCTTGAACCTACAAAATCTAATATTGTCACCGGACTATATCTGTAAATGCAGCACATTTGATGTCTGCAACTGGTGAAAACAAACTTTAATGTTAACATGTCGCATTTTAATTCTTCGTGTCGGATTAATGAAGGGGAAGCATTAGAGCTGGTTTTCGTTGTGAGGAATTCCCATGGAATACATTACCGATGTTTGATCTTTTACACAGAACACAAGCAATCAGTGTCTGTTTTCGAATCTTGTGAATGTATTCCGTCCCATGTTGTCAATCGCCTAAAACAATCGATTGCTGTGATTTTAACATGTAGTTTTGATTAGTACAAGTTAATGTGACATTTGACCACACAAATGCCCTACGGAAAATCAACAAGGGAAATAAAGGTATGGGAACTGCATCGTTTCGGCGCATAGTGAAGTGCAGAAAATTCTCTTCACATCCGTCTAGCACACACAAAAGCAGTTCTATTCATCAGCCACTGCACAGGTCAGTTCACTATCAATTGTGGTGAAACTTATGTTACCGGGGGCTACCATAATCCTAGGTGTACAAGTGAGATAGAATTTATTCAACTAGCTTAGTATGCTGATGAGCGACCCGGACTCAAATCCACTTGTACTTCGGTAAACTCATTGGAACGAGATGTCCAGTCGACTTTGGATCAGCGCTCCGAATCGTTGGGAGATGGAAGCGGACGTAGAGTCTGATGTGAAAATCTGCTCATAAGGTTTCTGAAAACAGGGGACATACTTTAGCTACAAACTAAGACTTTGATGGATAAACAGGACAGACACTACGTGTTTTTCTGCAGGAGATTTCGGGCTCTCTAGAAATAATTCAGATACGGTCCGCCAATTTCGAAAATAAGTATTGTTATAAATGGTGAAAACACCAAGCACGCTTTGACTGAAATTCGGCGGATTGATGGCTTTTCCACTGATCGGTTAGAGAATCTTTTGGACGTAGTTTATTGGATGATTTGTAATATGGACAGTCTGGAAAGTGTTTTAATCTTCATACTTTATCGTGTGCTCTAGGTTTTGCGCTTTTCTCTCATACTCTGAATTTTGGCGTTTACTGGACCTGGGATACCACATGAAGACAGCATGAGCTGTTACAGCTATCTACAAAGTAACGGAATAGTTGTCGATGTCTCTCTGGACAAAGGTTATGGGCACTGAATAAACCATTGGTATAAAAGCCTGACTGATCAACGCCTTGTACTGAATAGAGGTTCGTCCTTGTGCTGGAGCTCATGTGGCCGGCTAGTCAGGTGATAGGACCTCGTAATTCTGCGTTGGATAGACAACAAACAGCCAGTCTTGAAAGAGTGCAAACTGAAAATCACTCTTTCAGTCTTTGATAAATTATAATAGGTGTTCAGCGTTCCAAAAAGAAGATATCGTGACATATGCTGGTGGAGTAAACTGGGAGTATGAATGGTTTTAGGTAAAGCAGACGTTCGGCAGTCTGCTCAATGTTTTGATATTCGTCACTGTGTCGATATCCCAAACGCACGACTGTTTACGAGCGCGTCTTTTAACAAAACTGGAGTCCACCACAGAGTTTGCATCCCAGAACTTCACAGCGAATTACACGCACCTATGGAATGTCAAATACGAGTCACAAATTTCGCAAATGACTGCCTACTCGAAATGTATAGTATCAGGCACGCGAGTTGCGAGCCTCACCTCTCGTGAGCGCAACAACTACTGAATATCTTTTCCGACGTATTCACGAACGGTTCGTGTGGACGCGCGATTGTCAAAGCTCAATTCTTCATAGGGCCAGGATGCAGGCCCCTGGTTTTGCCCCCAAGCCCCCTGTGCCATACTCGCTTACAGCAGAATTGGAAGTTGGATTGTACCATTCATAAACTACAAGCTGATGAGAAAGCCGTCTTGGAAAACTCAACCCTGCCATCGTAACAATATGAAGGCTGTTAGCTCCGCTAGAGTTTGTGGTGATTTCTCAACGGATTTGAACATGGTTTTGCAGCACTCCAATATCCGCTTCATGTACCCGTGAGACCTATTTACCCAACTCGCTGGTGGCAAGGTATTTTCAAAATCGAGTTTTATGATTCACAATTCCAAATTAAGATGGAAGAACGTTATGTGCAGACATGTTGATACCAAATACGCATTGAGGACTGCAGGATTTCAGCATCTTGTCGTTTGGCATCAAATACGCACCCAGACTACATTTTGTTGGTTTTGTTCGTCATATCTTGCGGGAACGATGTAATCGTTACAAGACTTTCACCAGAAGTACACTGGGAGACTAGATAGATCATGGGCATATGTAGTTACCTTACGAGGAGAAAAGCTAAATAGCTGTTTACTCCAAGCAAATGCCTTAGATTTATTGTTGATTGCAATGGGCATCATTCGGGAAAAGCTAAAGTTTTCGGGATTGAGGATCTTTCATCTCCAAGCTTTCGGCTACAACTCCAGGCATTACTGTTACAGTAGTGCTGCACGGTCAAGTTTCTGCGTTTATCTGTCCGAACCAGATCTTACATGTCCTATTTGGTCAAAAAACCGTGACAGCTGATCAGGTGAAACGAACGGCTAACCATTTTGAATATCAGACCAAACCCTCACAAATTCTGACTACCTCAGATAGGTTTAAGGAGCTTATTAGTTGTGTAAAACTTAATGGTGATCATATCCCAATTAAAATTTAGGCGAAAACTTCTGTACGCTTCGAATTGCACATATAGAGAAGCTGATTTTTACCCAGCATCAAAAACCCGGGGAATTGTATTCCAAAATATGTCACAGAGTTTTAATGATTCTTCTGTCATGCACAACATTTGTCATTTCACTTACAGTTGTGGTGACATTTATGTCCGTGGAACTGATAAAAACTTTTCTCAAAGAATCCCGCATACATGTTTCATTCATACTCCGAGTCAGCTGCTGCAAACTTTGCGACCAAACGACTCAAAACCAACTGCAGCCAGATCGAGCTAGAGCCAAATAACCACAACTGTTGGCCGTCTGCGAAGCAATGTTGATACGATCACAGCAACTCAAACTGTGATCAAAACATCTATGCATTCAGGATGTCCGACTACCACGCAACCGATTGCGAAGCTAAACTTTGCCTGGCTTCTGTTATCCAGTGACCACAATGTCACATAATACAGTGTCTTTATAAATGTATGACGCAGACTACTCATTTACTGTACTGGGAAACCAGTGCGAAATGTCTGTGTATGCTGAACCCACCTATCTCTACCATCCAAACACAAAATAGGTTACATCCGAATTTTGGCTACTCATGAGTAGCCAGTCCCCTACGTTAATATATACCTAGACTGTGGAACAGCTTTTTGTTAATCTGCTCATCAACGTTGTCATTGTCTGTAACACATTTGTCCGCAAAGAAATCAAACTTAACCAGTTTAGAGAATAGTGAAATGCTGCATCATTCTGAAACTTCGGTCGCCACAATGTTCCTTCCAACCGATCTACTCACCAGTATGCACCCAAATTTTCAGCGAAAGGTTGGCCATAAGGTTGCCATATCTAGCTGCATACATTGGGCTTCATGTTGGGACTCAACGGTCAGTCTAGATTTCGTTTAGAATCCTACTTCACTCTGTATGCATCTGCATACTGTCCACGCCTGCGTAGCCACGTGCTTGTTTGGCGAATAGGTACTTCTGTGCTCCGCTAAACACGGCCAAACTTGCCCGGATAGATTAGCTGTTATTTCGACAGCTCCGAATTCTTCCTCCCAAAACACAATCATTTCTTCATTCGCCGTAATACACCAAATTGTTCTTCAAAATGAAACGAGAGTGTGATGTACGATGTACTCATGCAAGTATAACAAAAGAGTAGCACAGAGTGAGGGTATAAGTCGCATTTGCCAAAAATGGGAGTAAACTCAATTGTGATGAAGTTGAGAATCTGATTTGACTATAAATCAAGGGTGTTAAAAGTTTGTTACACTCAAAAGTGACAAAAGGTGAGGAAGCAGTTAAACAATGAACAATAAAACACAATGGGAATTAGGGAAATAGGAAGGAACTTGTGAATTAAGTGGATCGGAGTAAATCTGTCTCTAGTGCCGTGTAATACCGACGATGGTCCTCCTATCCGGTCGAGTCAGCTTGGGCTGTACTTCACCTCCTAAAAGAGATGACAATAGTCAACTCTCTCAGTTGTTTGAAACGGGCTCTGATTTGTACCACACCAATCATGCAAAACCAGGAGAATGTTTGGAAGGGCGTGGATAAAACACGTGAGAATGAAACCGTCAGAACCTACATTAGATGAAGTGCATGCAAAATTAAATGGTTTTCTCTCCAATGCTTTGACTCACTGGCAATCTATAGTTACGCTTTTTACCATTTCAGGAACCCGAGGGTAAATGAATTAGTGTGCCTGAAACAACTGGGCTCTAGTAGAAATTTAAAGTACCAAAGTTTTGCCTGGTCAGCTGGGCTGCAGGCTCTCGTGATGTTTTGTTTTGCGCGTCTTCCGATTTTGTGTGACGTAGTGAACTATCCGAAGTAGTTAGGAGGCCGCATTTCGCTGAAACCGAATGTACTACTGACTGGTGCACTAAACATCGTGGAATATTTACCAGCTGGCAAAGCGATTTTGTGGCGTAAGCATCAAGAACGAATTATCGGGTGAATTAATTTTATTCATTTTGAAACTTATTCTCTGATCTTTAAGCCCTGAGACATGTTCGAGGGACACGAAGCGACAGCGAGCGGAAAGTGCACGCGAAGTAAGCGACTTTAAGCATCCCAACTCCACATCACTGATGATAATCTGAGGTTGTGATGTACTAATAATTCACTTGAAGAGCATGTACAGTACCCGCTTTTTATGGATGTTCATCTGAACAGCAACACAAAAGAATCAAAAGTTTCGGAAATTTTTTCATTCATTGAATTGTAGACCAAACATTTTGACATGAAGGGAGAGATTATGCAATCGAGTGCTTTGACAGTGTGTCCTTCCTGCTATCGAAACTCTACGGTAATGGGACGGGGGGTGCTTGTTATCTACTCATATATGTTAAGTAAATATCTTACAGCTTCATTTTTACTTCAAATTTATTTCCGTCACCGGACGAACTGAAACTGACGGAGTTCCATCCATCAAAACAAGTTATAACACGACGGATGGAAGTCAGCTTGCGGAAAATTCAGTTTGGAGCATTTGTTTAATCTGGACCGGAAAAAGACTGGCTCAACATATGGCTGTACATGGAAGTAAAAAGCCCTCACCACAAACTAGCGGAAAAGTCCGTCAATGGCTTGAAGAAGAGCTCATGTGATACCGCACCATTTGAGGTTTATTCAGGATAGTAGCAGTGCTTCCGTATAACCATATAAAGATAGAGGATAAAATTTCGCGACGTTTGCTTGACTCTAGTTCGGTTTTAGACCGCATCCTAAATGAGAACATGGTATCCCCTGCGATAGTTTTAACAAACTAGCTTGATAACTTCATTTACTTGTGCAAATCTAATTTTAGTACGAATCAGTGTGACGCCATCTGATGATGGAATTTATTTTCTCCTGAAGTATATGACTTTGGTACCAGTTACGGTTGCAGACGTTAACGAAGCTTCACTTGTTACTTGTGTGATCAAGGAAGACTCCACGATGAGGGAAAATTTTGACTGTACGCGACTATTTCAGAACTGGATGCAGGATGCAACTGCAGGAGGGGTGCGGTAAATTCGGTATTAGAAGAAAACTACTTGTAGTTCTGACCTAGATGAGGACGACTGAAGAGAAAAAGTGATCAAAGTCGTTCCCCAATGGGTACAACCATGTGACATCAGCAATCAAAGTAATTTTGATATATCCATCAGAGAAACATAGTTTGAATCAGAAAGTGGGCGCGAGGAGGGATGGAGATGAGCGATGTAACAGGCTGCATAAATGAACCAGTCTTCGTCTTCAGAGGAAAGGACACACAACAAAGTACTTACTGTGATCTATGCTGATTAACTTACTGACTCTTCTTCAGCTGCCCATAAAAAATACACATTCAGATCTTATTGGTATCGTTGGGTAAACTGTTCACTGTAATGAGCTGAAAAGCATAAGACAGCAGTAACAGACGAACTAGTATCGTTCTACCCACCTCCTATTCCTTATCGCAAATGAAGGACCTAGATTCGGAGCGCAGGTACTTTGTGGCTCTGAAATTCATTTCCGAGCGTCGATTTTATTATTATTATTATTACTAGCAGAACTGAACCCGCTATTTAAGGTGTCATCCTTCCTACCAATGTAAATGTGACCCTGGTGATAAAGGATTTCACTTCTTCAGTTCCAAATGAAACAGCCTGCTAAAGTGTGCAATAAGTCCAAATCAGATAGACAGGGTGCTGGCGCCATTACCATGGCTGATGTAGTTCAGTTGTGTTAAACTCTAGTGTCTAAGCGCACACCTGTTCCGTGCATCATCAAAGTTGATTTGACGGCTTGACTCAAGTGCGCGGAGTGCTGAATTACGTTCAGGTTTTTGGACTGGTTTGGATTTCGTGGATAAAAACACGCGTGCCGTTTGTGCACCTTAATTCGCGCACGGATTCATCCGTGTGCCAATGTATTTGGCTGGATACTCTGCATAGGGAATTTGGAAAACGCAATTGGTGCAGTGTTTCGGTTCGATGGGGTCCCTGGTCCTCACGATGCGTTGTAGTAGGTTGCCATCAATTCGGCAGAATACTTCAATGTTACAATCCCGGAGTATCTTTCGAATGGCATCTGATGTGTCATTTCTATAGGGTATTCGCACGGTGAACACCGGGTTTTCGTCTCCATATCATACCAATCCGAAACGCGTTCTCTTCACTTGTTAGACAGTGGTCCCTATGGGGTTTTGCCCATTGTCCTAAGTATGACCATCGTACTTCCATCGAACAAACTACCTGCATTGAATTAATTACACCAATGTTTTGCGCAAATAAGTCCAGGTAAAACGGACATTCGAGATCGCACCCGCTTCCACAGCGGTGTGGGAGGCAGATGTCACAATTAGCTGAGGATTCCTCTGACATGTCATGGTGATTGGCACTCGGTCCATAGGGTTGATCATATTGGTACTGTGATGATCGTAAATCTTAATAGGAGCTCAGCAGCAGCTTATTGTAGCTTTTCTTCTTTGGTTTTTAATAGTTGTTTACAAGCCCCCAAAGGACTGGAGAGAGAGATTACTTATGTTGCTAGCGCTTCAGCTATTACTGACACCCGAACTAAGAAACAGCACTGGGAACTCGGTATACAATTTTGTGTGTACACTTCTCTGATACCTGGTGCTGATGTTATTGTTCTAGAAATTGATATTGTAGAGCCGCGCATGGAATGCGTTCGCGTTTTATTTCCAACAGTAAACGCGATGTTACCACCAGACAACTTGGTTGATAACAATGGGTAGGCGTGGTCCACTGTTTTCCTGCAAGCTCATCTAGTATTTTTGACCGGACTATTCCAAAATTGAACATGTTTGGTAAACGTTCACTAACCGAAGGCGTGGATGCAATGCTAAAACATCAACAAACCCGGCTATGCGTTCGTTGGATTTGCTTCCATCGTTGTTTTAGGCGCTTATTGAATTCACGGATACCAGAAATTACTTATATCTCATCTCTGGTAGCAGTTGATACACCTGTCAGGACCTGTGAAACAGTGTACCGCACGGGCTAACGTCACGTTCCAAGCTTAGAATAGAAGCAAGGATCTCTCAACACAGCTTTTCCCTGATGTTGACCTCCTCAAATCATAGAAACAGTGTCATGGATTCCTGTTGAAAAACTCACTTTGTGAAGCGGAATTTTGCCGGGGGGAAGAGGAACGTGTATTGCAATGGGGCCTCATACTGGTGGACCTTTTAATTGCATCCGGTGACTAAAACAAGAAGGCAAAATATTTGTGTAGGATCCTGAGTATAGCTACTCTTTGCTTGTACAATACTCATGTATGAGAAAAACTTCCGGGATGAGAGTCCTCAGTGGTACGATTTTAGAGGGGCTTTTTCCCATTTCAGGAGAAACAAACCATCCAATGATCAAAGAAGAGATTATATTAGGTTCTATAAATGACCAATTTAGTCTCCCGAGGGAAGTGATCATAACAGAAATGCACTGTACCACTGACAGTTATGATACTTCTTTTATAGCAACAAAGCACCTGTTAATCGATCAACTACATCAGTAGAATATTTATCCGGATGTGGGCGATAATTATACATTGCATAAGCACAGATCACCGTTAAGTGAACCGTCCCCCTAAAATGTCAATTGAAGGGAATACAACCCAGGAGTAAGAAGCATCGGCAAAAGAGTGCGCAATATCTTTTGATCCCTAGTAGTGAGTACTATTTTTTGGACAGGTTTCTGTGTTTAATGGTTCGAATTTACGTTGTACTGAAAAAGTAACACTTATGTGAACTATGAGGGCTGGTTACCAGTGAAGCGCTTCACCGCGCGATACCAGTATATAGAATTAATGGATTTAGAGGTTTATTGAACATGTAGTGCATTTACATCAGACTAAACGGAAAACTGTGTCGTTCTCATTCGGATCATTGAGGGCATCAGGGCACGAACACTTCCCCACTACGTATGTGGCGTGGATATTGTTGATCACACTCCCACCACCAGTGTTTTCCCAAGGAAGCGCAGTACTATAGCTCCAACGGTACAAGGCTTTTCAGTGCTCCCCTCAACATTACCGACATTTTGCAATGGCGAAATTACAACTTGCCTTCATGAGAAAATAACCCTTATGTTACAATAGACCGGCATCGCTGGAGTTTACGCTGCTATGCTCTCCATGTGTAATAGATTACATCCGAGAATACTCAGTAATTGCATCCATCTGGAAACAAATTTGAGTCTACGGGTTGACCAGGTGTTCCAGGTAGGTGAGAACACATGCTGGGAAACATCTCATTAGGTAGTTTTACAGTAAACCCAGATGTCTGAATCAGTATAAAAGAGGCGATTGTTGGGCGACCACTAGAGGAGCCCCTTCAGTCCTGCCACATAATTACGAAGTAAATGTAAAATACAACAGAATGCTCCGGAAGAGATTTAGATGGGTAAAAACTACGTACACCTTTTATAAATTTACCTGGCAAAAGAACTCAGATCCATCTGTCAACTGTCAACGGGTAGCAACCTAAACATGCACAGTAGTGAACAGGTTGATCAGTGAGTCTGAATTCACTTAAGAAAACTTGTTGGTTTTCGCAGGGAACATCGTGCTGAGAATGCGAAAACCTAATTAACTGGCACTTCTGTTTCCGGCTCAGGAATTGCTTATAACTGTAACCCATTGCTTTATATAGGGTCATAACAAACTAACGCCAAATACCATCTAAGACAAAGGCAGATCCTCGTTACTACAATATAAGTTCCTCCGTACGGATTCACCAAAGTTGAAGTTAATGCCTTATTTTTAAAACACATGTCTGCTTCCCGGAAAACTTCGTCATAATGAGACTAGTTGGAGCTCGTCAGGTAGATGTATGGGGATCAGTCTTGGATCAAATTTGCTACCGTCTACATATGGAACAACTGATTCCAGCGTCGTGATGCAGAAGGTGCTTTATGTACTTGCCGACCACAATAATTGCGTCAGAACGAGAACGGATATTCCAGACGGAAGTTATGTGATCACAGGTCCCACAATTCCCAAGAATACTTGGTAGCGTAGTGGATGATATCCAGTTGGTATATGTGCAAGTGAGTCCCATACTGACGCATCACTTCCCTGATCAGCAGCCCATTTCTGCCAATGCTATTCGTCCCCCACTTACATGACCATCACGTCCGAAGTTAACGAGGTCCCCGAAAGTGCCCCAGTTTCAGATAGATATAGGAAAATTACTCTGACAAGCAAGAAGCTGCAAAACTGAGTACCCCCAATGGCTCTTTTCTTTTGCGCTATTTGTTTGGTCCATATTCAGAATTTTTAAAAGTAACACCTCTCCGGGACGTTAGGAGTACTCACGAATAACCTTCTCTTTCATCCCAAATGATAATTGATCTTCTCAAAGAACAGTCATTAATAAGCCACTAAGCGCGTCAGCTAACTGGCTGTTGACTGACGGATTGGTTTGCTCATTTAATACGGGCTACAGGATGCCGTTTTTGTTTATCTGGGGATAGTTTCTAAGATTTTCCGGCTAAACAACAGTAAAAAGCAACCAAGTAGGCAAGCTTTCTTCCTAGGTGAGAATGATGAAGGTATTTTTGATTGTCTTTCCTAAGCTTATTCGCACTTACCACATGTCTCGTACTGTACGAAGGCCTACCACGCCTTGTACAGACCTCGCCTTTGGCAATAACACTACCATCCTGGACAAGGCAAGGCCAGATATGATGATGAACGAGGACGGCAGAATACGAAGAATCGTGGCTACGGCGGTATCTGAAACAAGTGGAAGGTAAGCAATGGACAATTAACTCACAACTGCACGACGGGTTACAGTATACTGAGAGCACATTGGATGTGCATGTCAAAAATTTGATGAATATTGACGCTAACAGTCTTGTAAGTCAGAACATTTGTGTAGGACCCGAACTGCCCTGGAATCTACGCTGTTGCTAAGGCACCTCCATGGACGACTTTAGTGGTAACGGACACACGATACACATGAATACCCACTCATGGGATGCCGCGAGAGTTTCGCCCTTCCCTTGATGGGATCCACGTTATTCCTGTACCTAGTTGAAAGCCTTACGGGGCCGGCACTTGAACTATCTCAATGCCATTTACAATGTCACTTTCTAGCCAAACTGCCTAACTAAAGTTCTCTCATCACTGCTTGCTGCGATATTGGGTAAATTTCGCAACCTACGTTTAAAAAATCCCGCTAACGGCGTTTTACGCTGATATGGTTCTCAGATGCGTTTAGTTTACTGCTGTTCCAACGTCCAGACACCAAGATTTGGTTGCTTAAGCTGACAGCAAGATTCCTTCCACTAAGAATCCGACTTCCAGTACTTCAGTCCTTTCGGAAGGGCATTTTCTCCTCCTGGTCGTATAACAGTTGAGAACCAATACTTACTGCATATTCGTCGCTTTAAAGAATGATCGTGGATGACGTAGGATGGTGTAAAATCAATTCAATGAGAAGATCAACAGAAAATTATCGTCGTGGAGAGTCCTTTTTACCATCTGATGGGAGCTATTCTGATTTGTATGAGCCATAAAGTTTCTGTTTAATTTCACGATTTAATGGAGTATTATTCCCCCATAGTCATATGACATTTGAGTGACCGGGATTCGCAAATTAGGTATCATTTTTGATAATGTTGATGATGATGGCGAAGCACCATGTCTCCTTGCGAAATCACGCAGGCGTAAAGTAGTTGATGCTACTGCCCGGTGAGTACGGTTGCCAAATAACCTTTTGTAAATAAAAAACCAAGGGTGTTTCTGGGAACAGCAAATGCACCAATTACTCCTATGCGTCGCACATTGTGTCCGAATGGAACCCGCTTTTCCGGACCAGACCAGAACACCAGCATTTGTCAGCTTCCGTGACCATGGTGACCTGATAGGACAACTCAACAACATATGCTACAGACCATACCATAGCAACCCTAAATATTTGTTTATCAAGAGCAAGCAAACTATTGGGGATTATTAGACCGATCATTAGACCGATCAGTAGACCGATTTCACATACTCGTAATACTGCTAAAATAGTGAGCTGAGTTACACTGTTTCACTTTGGCCTCCTTAAGATGAATCAACTTGTGGGCCCGATACTCGTTCTACAGAGCACTAAACGGAAAACAAACCAGTGAAATACACTTAGTTGCAAACAAATTCGTTTGTGCTTGAGACTCGCCTGGAACCCAGTTAAACCTCTCGGTTTTGATGTTTTCAGGAAAACGAACTAACCCTGTGTAAGCCATACTACTGTTGATAGGTTCCGACCCGGACGAAATGATTCAGAAGTATATACCTGGCAATCGGGCCCAAGATAGCTCCAAACGTTTCAAATACTTGGGTGGATCGGTTGTTACTCACAACAGATTTCTGCTTTTGGAAGTTAATGTCTCTACTGTTACGATGCACTTGGATGGTTTGATGGAATGCTGGGCCAGTGTGAGTTAAATGGAGGACATACAGCTGGTAAGAACAACATTGAAATTAGGGTGAATAGTTGTGGCTCAGTTGGTAATTATGGAAGTTGATCTGTTTGCTCAGTTTGGTTACATCAAGGGGTGATGAAACGTTTGCAACCAAACTACCCAGTTCATCGAACAAAGTGGCGGCCAAAGACAACATTATGAGCATTCAAACCTGCATCATTTTGAGTGACCGAGTGAACAATATTGCAACTTACCACTATGAAAACCCCGGCTTCAAACATCTGTGAATGCTCTTAACTTGGCTATCGCCCAATCATGATAAGATTCGAACATTTTACTGTGCTTTGCTCGCACATCATAATGTCTTCCACTTGACTGTTATAAATACACTGGTATCCTTAACCAGTGTCAAGTAGTAGATTACTCCGGTAGGACTAAATTACCAGCTGAAAGTCACAGTTATGCAACTGGTCACTAACACCATTCGTGAACCCAGTCGGAAGCAATTGTAGTGGACCGAAGTTGGGTGTGTTCCTCTTGCTGTCTGACAGAGATAATGGAACGTAAACTTCAGCAGTATTCCAGGCACAGAGCCACGATAGGTAAAAGTTTTCTGGTTGATTATTTGACTGCTCGCATAAATTTTTTACAGAGGGGTGCACTCTCTTAAGAATATCTAACAGGTTGGATCCGCACACGCAACTGAATGAGAGATCTGACCATAATTTGGAGGTGCCATCGTGTAAACGAGAGTAGATTGCCTATTTGGTTGTTGGTCTGTTCGCCGAGTCGGCAAATGGAGAGTAGATTGCCTATTTGGTTGTTGGTCTGTTCGCCGAGCTCGGCAGTTGGATTGCAAACGTTTCATCACCAATCGAGGTGACATCGTCAGTGCAGGGTTGAGTGGGTGAAACGTTTGCAATCCAACTGCCAAGCTCGGCAAACAGACCAACAACCAAACAGCGCACCCGAGCTACCTACATTCCACAACATTGCTGGTAGATTGCCTCGTCAAACGCACCGCACTGGCATGCAATGTGGGAAGAATTTTCAGAGCTGCTGAGCCTTGTTCATGAAGTAAATAGATGGAAATACGTAAGGATGAACGTAAGACTCAATAGCAAAACGCATCGTATACCCAAATTTTTTGTGACAGTGTATCCGTTAAAGCTTTTTCTGTACATGAAAAACCAACTCTGATAAAAGAGCTTTCAAACTGTATAAACAGACGCTTCTCTAGTTCACACTTACTTGGAGTCGTCAATAACCTCGTTTGCGAAGGCCGGTCTGTAGACGTCGATAGGATGGGCTAGAACTGAGCACTCCCAGGCCAGTTTACAGGCTTCATGAATGAAATCACCGATAATTTCGAAGCCGAGTGCCTCTGATGGACTCTGCAACCGGGGACTGTGTTGTTCCATCGCCAACAAAACCTCTTGCGTCATTGCTGGAAGGTTGGCCGCGAAGCTTCCATGCACATTGATATGAGACTGCACCAGTTCGTCCAAAGTTTCCGAGGAAGGTGGATTGGTAGTTGTTGCCATTTTTGTTCGCAATCTATTTCGATACGCTCGAAAATGGGCTCTGGCTACATTAAAAGACTCCTGTCAATATGGGATCAATGAGAATTCTATCAGAGTTTTATATTTGAACACAAAATACCTCTAGGCTTCAATTCGAGTGTAGAACCAACAGAGAGAAATAATGATAAAAAGTAGGGGAAGGGGCGACTTCTGAGCGGATTTTAACAAATTATTTGGTTCGAAGAGAATGGGAGGTCCGTAAAGAGATACGGCGGCATTATCTAAGTAGCAAAGTAATACCGAAATATGCTTAAAAAACAACGCTATAGAAAACCAGCGGCAATGTATACTTTAGAAAACTTTTTGAACTACTAGAAGAACCCGTTGTTGTTCATTGTTCATTATTGTTTCCTCTTGACTGAAACAAAGGCCTAACCGTTTTTATCTTTCATCATGCTGTGGTTAATGCATTGATGGGTGTCACCTTGAGGACAAATGATGCCTTCTAAGGTGGCTGCAGATTGATGCCCCTTCTCGTGGTGTGCATAACTCCAAAAGAACAATGTACAATCCCCCAATGGTTTTCCGCATGCCGATCGTCAATATTTCAGTTTGGCGTCAGGGTTCATCTGTGACAGTTTAGGTTATTGCATAATGAATGGCAGCGAAAAACGGATCTCGCGAGACAAATGCGATGTATTCTAAAGCACTACTTATTAACCGGAAAGCTTAAAGAAGGTTAGCTCTTCCAGACGGTAAGTTTTAACCTGCCTGATTGCGTCTAATCACATCCCTTTATACCAGTAGAAAACACGACCAGTGTTGCCACGTCAACGGACGACGACAAGTGTTGAATGTAAGTGATCCTCGTGACAATCCAACTTGGATATGTCAATCATAAGGTGTAATTAGTTGGATGGTAAATGCCCAACTTTCGTGCACAAGCGTTTTACGCGACGCCGTCTGCTGCGTACCTAATTATGCACAAAGTAAAATCAGTATCTCCTTCAGGAAATCTCCCGAAACATTAGGATGCTTCTCTAATGTTTTATTTTGAACAATGAGATTCATTCATGAGGTTAGCATTTAAATTTTCTGGATAAAACAATGTTAAATATCAAGTTACGTGGAAGTTTCTTCCGAATTGCTCGATGGAAATGCCTGCGGCTGAATGAATCCGTCCAACGCTGTTATTATGTGCTAGTGTAAATCAGTCTACCACATTTTATTTTGTTATGTGAACATTTTTGCAAATGTCTGATGTGCAGACCATGGTTTTGTATACTCCTAAACTCTAAACTTCCTCACTCAGGGAAATGCGACACGACAGTAATTCAATTTTTATGTCTTAGAAAGTAGATGTGTCAGTCATATGCTATTTTCAAACAACTAAGCCTCGGTGGGGGTTCCGAAAATGTTGTAACGAAGAAAACTGGACGGAGTTTCCTTGTGGACGGTCTCTTAGGTGGATCACTCCTCAAGGTGTCTACCCGCAAAAACTCGTTGCATTTGGATGGGTTTGGTTGTAGCGCGTTCCATCCACATGGGATTTTAGTCTTTATTTAAACGCACAGGTGTCTGGTAGTGTGAAAGTGCACTACCAATGGTGATAACCTCCGCACATTTTTTCAAAGTGCACTGCTCTTCACATTTCAACGAGTCTGTGTAGGAGGCAATCCCTGTAGGTGGTTCCAATTTGCTGACAAGTCTTCGATAACTTATCATCAGCCTGAAAATACTGTTTTGGTTCTGCAGAGTAGTTTTCCAGGAGGAACAGAGAGGATCTTTCAATATCCGTGCTAGACAGTTTACGCATCAGGATCTTTCGTTCAGCTGGATTAAAGACACTGCTAAGCTCTATAACTTAGGGTCGGAAACACTGTTCCGACGTCTAAATACTTCAGGATGTGTGGTGAATACAGGAGTTGATCCACACGTCTTGTACGTAGACTGATGTAAACCAGTGTAGGTCCTCCAGCTTTATACTGCCGAGGAGTAACAGAGTTAGCACTTTCAACAAAGTTCCTATTACACGTTGAACGCAGACGACTTAGGGAGTTTTATTTTCTCAACTGGTCTTGTTTCACACTGCTGAAGATATCGTTGATTCTTCTCATTGTAACCTTGCTCATATGCAGCATTTAGTTTATTGAATTAGCTCGTAAAAACAGAAATTCAGTTTTCCGTTATCACCCTATGCCCCTTTTTAGAGCCCAGAAGCATTTTCGCTCCGCCTAATACTTGTGAGTTTGGCGAAGTCAATAAGTGTTCATCAACATCATTCTTCTGTAGAAAAGTATCGTGAAAGAGGGATTCGCTTAAAGCTCAAGGCACAACCACTTTATTGTGCAAGTAGTAACTCAATTACAGAGGAAGATGTTGTTAGCTCAGTTAGCGTAGGTGGTCGATGGCTTGTTCGCTGAGCTGGACTGGGCTGATTACAAACGTTTCATCACCAATCGAGGTAGTGTCTTCAGTGCGTTATTGGGGAGCGAAGTGGTGCGTAGCGATGGGTTGGTGATTGTGGCACACGAAACATTAAAATTTGTCAAGAACGGACAGCATACGAGTAGCCCAGAAATACAATGTTAGAACAATCTCAGTAAAACCATTTCAACGATACAGAGCTTTCTCAAACCCGACGCTTGATAGTATGAAGGTCTGTCTGTGGGAGTTCACCACCCCAACTGGGCAGAATGAACGTGAGAAAAGAATGCTTTCCTCGCGCTTTTTGAAGCCTTTTTCCGCAACATGCTTGAGTTTCTCAGTTACAGTGCCACTCATTCTGGCTAGCTCTCGCTTCTCACAGAAACTTAAGATCTGGAAACCACCGCCATACTCATCTGTATTCTTTTATCCATTCTCTGCAACACCGCCTTAACTCCAGAGAGCCCACATGCATCTAACTCCTCCCCTTTCTCAATGTATTGACTTTGACAGATGCAGACTAGGGTTCCGGTAAATCGGGCTCATATTCAGCCTCTCAAGGACTTATGGATAATTTCTCATTTTCGGATCTTTCAATGATATCGAGGCAACTCAGTTATCCCCTACTGACGACCTGTTATATACGTTCCTGATATCTGGTCATCTACCTTGGGCTTTTTGACAAGGCAGAATTATTATAGGTCAAGTCTTGGAGAAATTTCGGAAAATGCAACCTGCAAGTACGTGCATTGCATGTTCTAATCGAAGACGCTGATTCCAGAGCGTACAACGGCAAAGCTGAAGTTGACTCCGTATTTTGGCCTCCCCACCGGGTTCTCTCTGTTTGTGAACGATTTCATTTTACCCGTTACTGGTTGAATTCATGAATCTGCGAACAATGCGAGTCATTAAAACCCTCACCTCCTAATCGCTCAAGTAATTCGCTGCCTTCGGAATTGTGAAAATCCACGAACGTTCTAAAAACTGACCTCACTGAGATTCTTAATTGCTTTTATCTAAACCAGCTACATTCACCCTAGTCTATCAACCCGTGCCTTTGCTTCCTTCGTCTCCACACGTGGGATCGTACAGTGGACTCCATCTCAGTTCTACAGTCGTAGTAGCTACAAGCATCATCGCTTTCAGGTTCATCGTTCCTCAATACACTTCCCCGGATGACTCATGCCAAATATGTTGAGATGCGGGCTTTCGAAATTTGTTTCTTCTACTGACTGCACGTTTCTCCCTTCTATTATTGATATTCAAGTAGGAATCTCAAGTTAACCCGGAGAAAACTGATCTCATGACATGGCTATGCATCCTGACCATCAAGCACTTCCCAACTGTCGATGCCCAAACTATTCTACTTTATTCTGTCTTTGTTTCTGGGATAAATCCTCCCTATAACTCGTCTTCTCAGCTCCGTTTTCAGAGTTACCCTTCTGATCATCTGTGTCAGATACTAATCGGCTTCTGCCCGATCAATCTATCTTCCTATTCCTTTTCTTCAGAACTGCTAAACTTCAGGACACGCCTTGTTTGTGCTCTTTCCCAGCTTAGTGTAATTTTCGGTCCTCAAATCCCGGAGTAAAATTTAAACTGTCTAAATCCACTCTGACCCTGAGGCCCTTGGGCGTACTTTTCCTCTATGAGCTGTAAATGTTTCAGTGTCCCCGTTGTGTGCCATTGTTTCTTATTCCACGACCGTGGGTTCTCTTTTCTCTTTTAGTCTATCAGGATGATTGATGAAACTTTGACATACCATGATTGCGTTGAAAACGATGCTTTGATTCATATCGTGATCATTGGAGTATCTACGCAGTAGGTTCATCGCTTCTATCCGGCCTCCGGAGAAGAGCTCATTGAAGCGCATGACGACCAATTGCTGTCTACTTCGCTGAATGGGGTCGTGTGTACTTAGGGGGCTTATTCCATTGAGACTGCCGTGCGTGTTACCCGAGATGCGTTCCCCGGAGTATGCTTCCAAGCTGTAAATACAACAGGTCATTATAAAGGATGCTAGGAAAATGTTGAGAGGTGAGCGAATTTGCGAAGCACACGACAGTGTGCAATTATCACCACCCTAACTGCGCTGTGAGAAGTAGTTTCTAAAAATTAATTACAATGAATGTATATTGTGGATAAGCGCAAAAGCGCCCGTTGATACCTGCTTAGTTAGTTGTAACGTTAAACATTGCTGTGTCTCAAGCTAAGCAATTCTTAGTTATAGTCAGCATGTACGTGCAGTTAACACGGGTAAGTTTTGAATTTTCGAACAGATAACCAGGATACTTCAAAGCTTAAGGATTCCACATGCTTGAGCCGTTCGCGCAGTACACGGATTCGTACGTCCTGTTCTCACTAACGTTGTGGTGACCAATTCCATCGATCGTTCGAATCCAGCTTCCCTGTCCATTTGAACCAAAGACTATCGTTAAAACGGTTTGTTGAGGAGTTTGGTGCTCAAGAAATCAAGCTCAGCATCTTCTCAGCTTGCGAAAAAGAATAGGGTGAAAACAGAATTTGTTTTCTTGTTTATCTCATATTATTTTAACTAGTATAGATACTCGCGCATGAGAATCATAGTAGACTGGTTCTAGTGATCTTTGCTTATGGTTTCTTTGCATATATTTGAGTAGTATGAGCACCTCATATTTATCATTGGCGCAAATGGCGGCGATGATTGCATTGTGTGATTTACAACAGCTTCGAGTGACCGAGTATGGTACCTCTGCCACATGAATCTTAAATAAAGCAAGCCCTGACCTGGTCTATTCAGTGGGATTTATTAGTTCAAGCATCTGCGACCAACAGGTTTGGAGAAAATCTCTCAGTAATGATCCAAACTGTACTGTATGTCAACAGCTGCGTCATTTGCATCAAGTGACATAACACAAGTGAATTTTTCTCAAAATTTCATCGAATTTTTGAGCAAAAAGCCTCCATGAAGTGAAGTCTCATTCGTACTACAGCAACCTGGGACTGCAAATCTCAGTTCAAAATTCAAGTCGTTTTTATGGATGATGAAACGGGGATGAAACTGTGCACTTAGGTCTCGAAATAGTTGGTAATATCTCAAGATTCTAACGAAACTTTACAGTTTTCATCCAAGAATTCTGAATGTTCTGTTGTTTGCTTTGAAAATTGCTGAATCACAAAGTAAATAGACAAATCGCTTCGATAAAACCTCAATATCAACTGACAGACTCATCCACATGGCCATCCTTCATCAATCAGTGACTCATAGTCGACATGTACTAGGAGCCGAAAAGTTCTAATTGGGCAATTTGACCACTTCAATCATGTACCAGGTAGATTTAGGGATGAGAGATGATGAGATGTAGCATGTAGACAGTATCAATTGATGAAAGAGAATACAATGGAAACTATCCCTATTTCGGAGATGGGATATCTGTGGTCCATGGAGGTCACAAGGTTGTTTTCCATAACAGTCTGCAACAGTCAATACCTGAAAATGACGGAAGGCTTTTCACGACGGACTGAGGGTACGGCCATGCTAAATCAATAAGTAGGTCCGATCAATGGGGTGGCAGTGTGCCCCAGTCTAGCGAACCACGGCGTGCCGACACTGACTGCGATGGACCAAGGGTGACATCAACAAAATGAAGGGTTTGAATGTGGCTTTCATCGATTAGATTGCAAACAAGTGGGACAAGATTATTAGCAGAAAAACAGCCTCAAGAAATACAAGACCGAACTATGACACCAAGACGGTGGTTATGTGAATCAACACAGTAATAATGATAGCGATACTAATAATAAGGTGAGAACCAAACTGATGTTTCAGTAAAGTGTGCTTTAGTACAAGCCACTACAGATGGGTTTCTCTTATTGGCTTGTGGCCGGCACCCTCATGAGAAGATCGGATTGTGACTAACACGTGGACCTCCCAAAGCCGGACAACAAACTGACATAAATAAGTAGGTAGATTGGGGTGGTGCAGGAAGGAAACAAGGGGTATACGGTAGGCAGGATAAGTAGACAATTCCCTGCAGGCGCAATAATCAGATGGAAAACGACGACAAAACCAGAAAGGAATGGATTGAATTCTCGATGGCTGAGGAAGAAACAGTTTTCAGGAGTTAGGTCAGTCGAGAAAGAAGATAAATAAATGGGAGTTTTCTCTGGAAGCGGCCCAACCTATGAGGAACAAACATCGTGGATGAAGCAAGTCAAATGTCGATGGTATATCTGTGGGTTTTGAAAGACAAATCATCGCCGTTTTACGACCCGGAGCATTTCATTTTTCTCTCTTTACGCTTGATGCTCTTGATTTACTCGGCCTCAGTTCTTCGTTGCCGCCAGATGTTCATATGAGGCCAAGGAAATATCCATGAGTGGTTCTCACTACCTCGAGTTTCCGAAGCTGCTGTTTGGACTTCATTATACCTAGGCTGTTAGTGTTTGAGGTAACCTAATTCGGTCTGTCAGGGAGACAACCTCCGAAAGCGACATACACTCAGTACATACCGCGAATTTCCTGCGTACTCCATGTAACTCTGCGATACCTCGTAATTTATAGGATTCAAGGAGACGCAGTTGCTCCACCTACGGCTGTTTACAGCCAAAAATTCCACATTTTGTAAGTGATGTGTGCGACAGAACCTACGATTAGCGAGATACACTTACTTGCAAACAAATTAGGTTTTGCGAGAGACTCACCTGCAACTCAGTCAAATCTCCCGTTTATGATATTTTTATACATGTATCGTGATATCTTGAATATCGTACAAAATGACACATGAGGTAGCCTGGTGCAGCACATTCAATTGCTTAGAAACATCACAAACGACAGGTTCGGCTGGGCTTCATTTGAGTCTTTCGCGAAACCTAATTTGTTTGCAAATGAGTGTATGTCACTAATTTCGTGTAATTTGGGTTCAAGTGAAACATATGTTTAATGGAAACTCGGAGACCGCGCCCACTTGATGAGCCGCAAGTAGAGTAGACCTATGGTGCGCTCTTGAAGAATTTTCAGCAACCTTGTGAATAGTGTATTATGCACGTGTGATAATTTTATTCGCTTGTTAGTGGGCCGAGAACAACCGGTACTTAAAATAGGAATGTAGCTTTAGATCTAAAACTACTCAAACTGCTTTTATTACACAATAAATAATGTGATGTCAAACATAAAGACAATATATTCAGATAGTGTTTTCTATCTTTGACCTTCAAAGCAGATAAACGTATCCAATGATCAAGGAAGGTATAACCATTTCCTAGGAACCTTAACCGGTCGAGATCTATGACCCCTCTTTCGACTAATCAGGTGGGTTTTGAGGGGTCATGCAACTTATCGATCTGTTGGTTGTGGCTATATTTCTTACCTGTCAGAAGCTCTCGTTCCAGACTTTCCAGTAGGCTGAGCGGACCGTCGAGCACCTTGGTCGGCTTGTATTAACTTGTTTTGTAGGCGCTCGTTTTCCTGTTCAAGTGACTTTAACCTGAAAAACAGACAGCTTGATCGAGCCATTGTAAAATGGATGGAAAACAAAACACTGCAACTCCGGAAGGTGGTAGTCAATCTTCAATTCAACAGGACTTACCGAGTGTTATGAAAAACACAGTCTGATTAAGGGGAAAGAACTATCAACGAGCCGTTTTGCTCGAATGAACCACATTAAGTTGGTTTTTTTTAATATACACGAGATTTCTCCTTGTAGATACGTTCTGTCCTGGTTAAAGTAACACACTAATGTCCAGAAAAATGGGAGCCTACATAAGGTTGGCGCACAAGAAATACATTAAAATGCAAGTTGTGGGACGCCTTTGGAAGCGGCGATGTTGAGGTAACTTGACTGCACCGCTTCGTTGTTGATTTGTTCACCTACCACATTCCAATCCAACTACCAAGCTCAACAAATAGACCACCAACTAAGCCTCTGGAAATTTTATCGAGTTCGTATGTACTATACAGCTTTTGGCAATGTCTAGTTCGCCTGTGTTTATTGTTCGTTGACTATATTTCCCTACAGGATGACGAGACAATTCTGTGCCCGATATTCTCCATCTGTAATAACACGAATGCATAAAGATAGAATATGTTAGAGCCGGTCCAGCGGCTGAATCGTGTGCACAGTTAGTCTAGTATCTGAGAATTCTTATCAAGCAGCACACATTTTACGATTACCTTCGAAGCTTTTTTCAGTCATCGCTGTGGAATTAAGTTTGATGAACATATCCAGGTCGTTAAGTTTCAAGATACATCTCGTGCAAAGTAGTGGTCGTGGGATTGAATGAGTAACCAAAATACAAAGCTTATGTCTGAAGTCTCTTTTGTTCTCTGTAGTTAGTGAACGGTTGCCATTGTACACAATGAATAAATAAGAGTAGCGGACGACGCTGAATTTAGACTGACTATTAGGGATCAACTCTATAAAACCAAGGGTGTGGAAACTCTCAACAATGTCTTCCATAGCTCCACCACTATATGAGAATGAACTTACTGACCTGAATCCAACCTCGGCATCTCGACTATTCCTGCCTAGGTTTAGGCCAGTTGGCAGTATCAAAGCTCCCGTGTTTCCATATAACAGTATGGACGCCTCACACCACATGTTAAATAGCTGTTCCTATTTTTTATCTGTTACACCAGTATTACCTAATTAAAATAATAAAATAGATAATAAGTAATAGAAGCGTAAATTAAAATAATAAAAAAATAAAATTAAAATAATATTTGTAGCATCTACCAAGAACACTGTCTTTGGAAAAATTGAGTGTTCTCGGTAGGCCTGATGTAGTGATGGTATTAATTAATGTTGAACTAGTACTAAAAATGTACTAAGGCTGTCGCTCGAAGTGCCGGGCTTTTGAGAAATCGGAGTTGGCTCGCTCCGAGGAAATTATTAGTATTGTTGAAGGGGTGGGGTGCAAAGCAGATTTTGATTACTCACATGCTGTATTGAAATGGGATTTCTGCTTTTTGTGTAGACTCAATTTTCTACGACTTCACGAAATTCCTACTAGTCCTGGATACCCAAATTAACCAAATATACTGAAGCTTATTGTGTTTTTTTCTCAGAACGCTTGTCCCCACTGGGATCCGTAGCATAACTTACACACCGAAAATTCGTGGATATTCTCCAGAAAGACTGGTAGAAAGTGGTTATTCTTTCGTTTGGGACTTCACCGGAGCGGTTGATCTGAAAACAGCACCATTATTTGGGCCAGAACCCGAGTGGCCAAGTCCACCTTTCAACCGACCTCTTGAAACAGCACTTGTGCATCATGCTATTTTGCGTTGTAATTAATTTTCATTTAGTGCCGCGAAGGCCACCAGGTGCTTTATATCAAGTAGTTCATTCCGGTTTAACACGAGATGTTCTTAACACCCAACAGGTTTCCCGTAGAGAATGATTTTACCGAGCAGGATAGTCCCCATCCAGTCAGTGAAGAACCTTCAAGGACGTAACAAGAGGTATCCTACGAAGATAATCAATAATCGAAGAGAAATTCATCTTGCTATTCAAGCCGGTCACATTTTCTCACCGGAAATTCAGTTAGAGGTCACTGCGGTTAACTTCTACTGTCCTGGTAGAATAAAACTTCTACTACAAGCAAAAATGCGCCGCCGGACATTTTTAATTGAAGAATCTATGCTAACTGACCTGATGAATAAAAACCTCTCGGGCTGTACCCCGCAAAAGTTTTGCTAGGGCTATTGATCCAGTACGTGTCGCGTGTATAACAGAATTCACCAAACTGTTTGAGGGATGATATGAGGAGATTATAAAATGCTGAAAGTGAAGTCATTTTGTACCAAAAACCGGAGAAGCACTGTACAACTGACTAATCCTTGCTGGAAGTCATCATGAGTGCACTATATCCCGTCTGGCTATCAGTTACATTGCTGATCAGCCACTCGTGGCCAAACCGTAAAGTCTTCAAGCAATAACCGGGAATTCACACGTCAAATCTCAATAGGAGTGTGCACCACTGATGAATCCCACAAGAATGGAACAACGGTAGAGTGCTCCTCCGGTCTTCAGCAAAAGCGGACTGGAAATTCGGTTTATTTTGATGAGTAAAGCTCAGAAAACTGAAGGCGTGATGGGGTTTCAGTGTGGTGGTCAATAAAATGGGTTAGCATAGTGTAGCGGCATCCTCCTATTAGGGAAACTGCCTGGCGATTTTGCGGTTTGGCTCTTATAACGTCCACATTTTGCAGCTTGTTTAGCTACCAGGACACTAACTGGCTGGGTGCTTACACACCCCTAATGTGTGCGCGCGCTTCGCCTCATCTGACAGAGAGCCTGTCTCTACTCGATATCAGCGTTCTGGTGAGATTTGAGTGATTCGCTCGTTAGCAGTGTTTTGGTTAGTCGCCTCTGGATTTATTAAGGTCAATATATAAAACATTAAATGGATTTTCTTTTGTTAATTACATTTACCTAACATTTGGGTTTTACGAGTTCCAAGCTCTTTCTAGGCCCACGTTTAGAGCACCTTTAATTGTGAATTGTGAGAAATTATCATGCATCATTAGGGACTATATTTGAACGCCTGAGTGGTGAGTGAAAACTCTTTTAGGAAGGAAAAATCCGGCTGGATTTCACGAAGCCTCCCTATTATGGATTACTCTCTCAACAGGGAAACACACAAACGAACTAAAGGTCGTTGCAGGCTGTACTTAATTTGGTTTTTCCTTTGCTATAGTACATGCCCTTAATACCAGTATTCGTTGTAACAACAACCTCACACATTAGAACCTGCGGGTTTCCACGGAATAATCGTCAATCCTAAGTCCTCGTGTACAATCACCCCGTGTACATTTTGATATCCTGAATCTGGCACAAAACCAACACCCATCAATTGTACGATGGGTTTCCGTTAAAGGTAATAGGAATGCAGCACTGTCTACCAGAATAACTCGTCAAACTCCAGGACCTTGGATACAATCTACTCAAATCTAGAGGATGTATGGGTGTTCAGGCGATTTTTCTCAAGGTTACAAAGAGAAACTATGGCGGCGAAACTGCGCACGTAGATTTACGCGAACAGACGGACAATTTCGCAAAGGACAAGTAATAAATGAACTCGATTTCTAGCGTTGCTATTGTGTACTTTCTTCTATAAACAGCAATCTGATTTCATCCTCCGGACAACAGCGTTGTCAGTTTTTCAGATGCCAACTCGTAAGTCAATTAATAAAAAGCTTCTAAGATCCCTTACGACTCCGCTAAATCGCATAATGACCCGGCACTTACCGTCGGCTGCGAGCACTATGCTTGCGTTTACTCAAGAGCTTACTTTGTCAAACGACAACTACTCCATTCTGTCATGCACGTATTCGCAATCGGCTTGTTTACTTAGTTAGCATGGTAAAAAAAATGAAAAGTTCTAACCCCTTCGCTCTGAGGCATATGTTAGTTTGGGTAAGCCAAGTAAAGCGATTTTTTGATGTGGGGATATTCCGTAATAAAGCGTCCTCAAAAAGCGCAATCAATACGTGGCCTAGTTATATGGGAGGATACACCAATGCCCCATGAAACATTGCAGCATTCTGTTGAGTGTGATAGCACCAGCATCGCTCCAGTGTGATACTCTGCCTTCGCAGGTCCATCTGGTTTATGCAAAGCGACAGTTTTCCACATCTATGACTGTTCTGTTGAAGGTCCATACACTATTTCATCGTTTAACGGAATTTCAGGAGTCCCAGATAACCCTTACTTTGCCCAAAATGTCAGACTCGAGAGCTGAAACCAGTTTGAAGTTATTAATATATCAACCGCCACATCTTCATCGTGCGAGCTAATGGTTTAAAATAGATTAACAAATCGAACTTGAAAAAGTCAACTGACGCATAGTAATTTACCAGCCAACGATCAATATTGCCGTTCATGATATCTCTATCCACATAGCATGATTCGTTGGATGAAGAGGAATAAATTTTTCGTCTTGTCAGCCAGTTACAGAAGTCACGAGTGCAAGACATGTACCAGAACCTGAGGACCCCAGGAAGAGTGATGGAACTACATGAAGATACAGAATGGAAGACTCACCTTGACTGAAGGTCTTGAAAATGTTTATCTTGTGTCACGCCTTTCGTCGGGTGCTTTCTACGGCTTTTCTCGGCTTTGGTGCATTCCGTCCTAAAATAAATAGAGCGAGTAAATGTGCCGGCTAAGCATACATCAATCACGCATCATTCTAATGGAAAGGGTTTGCAGCTCCCTTTGAAAATTACGGGTAACGATTTGCTAAATATCTTGTGAAGGAGTCTTCTATAGAAATTTGGGGATTATTGAAGGATACTATTTTTTTATTGGTGTGCTTGTTCTAACTACTTCTGAGTAACAAGATATTCCTCTCGACCAGTCATTGATCCTCAGGAGGAGCATGAGCATAAAAGAGCCACGGGTTTTGCAAGTACATTGGTTCCAGAAAACCTCAGCCATACAGGGCCTTAATTTGGACTCACCGGCTAGTAGTTGAAGACTAAACCGTTTGGGCATAGGCGACGGATCAGCAGTGTGATTAACTCGCAAGAAGGTGAAGGGTCACTCATCATCTAACCATGGAATTCACATCATGTGGTCACGCGTGCTGAGTGACTGCTTGAGTGAAGACTTCTCAGATGAACTCTTCACTCATTACTATTTTACAGTGATATTTCGGTCAGCAGACCTCAGAACTACAATCCGTCACCAGATTGAGCATCTGAAGTCGGATGTGAGTAGTGGTTAGGTCACCTCTAGGCTATTGATGACTATTGATGAATGTTCGGCTCTCTTTTCAATCCACCCAGTCATCTATTCGATCAAAAGCCTTAAAAAGATTGGATCACGAGGCTGAAATTCAGCTGCGTGTTTTGATGATAGAAATCGTCAGAATCCGTAGAAAAGAGCATTATGAAGCCTTCAATACTTTGTAATGTTCTTGAGATGTGTGCTAGTGTATTGGTAAATTTCAAGTTAGAATAACACTCAGAATGTCCGTTGGTAACCCGATTATGCTAATTCGGTGATCAACTGACTGGAACTAGTTATGTCGGTCAGATCCGATCCCTCCAGCTGTACAATTTGGCCCAACGGGCGTGTGCTGCCGAATCCAGCTTCTTGTAACCGTTTGCAAGTAACACCCACCTGGTATCACTCTACTCATTCTGATGAAATCCAGTAATGGATTGTTTCGGATTCATCTGCAATAACTTGCTAAAAGGTGATAGTCTCTAGCCGCTGAATTTCGCTCAAGTCAAATGGCGAGGTAATCGATTAGGTTTGATAATCGGAACAAGAGAAGTGTTCAAAGAACGAAGCGACTTACTCAGAGCCAACAAAGGAAGGTTCCAGCTGTGTGACAACAGGATCACTTCCGCCCGGGGATTTTTCGCATGGTGGCTTGCAGGCCTTGTTGTCTGAAGGTTTTTCTTCTGCGGAGAAGATGCTCATTGGTGCAGTGATTCCAGTTGCAAGGAGACCTGAGCCTAACAGTGGCAGCAGCCTAGATTTGATTCCTCCTAATCCGTCATAGCCCTCTCCTAAGAGGAAGAATCAGTTATATGAATGCAGAAAACCTGGAAAAGTAGGTACACTCTGCAGTGACTCATCGCCGTAATTCCAACTCAGCAGTAGTATCATTATTAAAGTAGGCTGACTGGAAACATATGGTCAATATGATAGCATGTTGAGGACATGGATAGTACATCTTGAACCTAATTTAGATCTTTTGGTCGAGCGTCAAACCCAAAACACTGGATACTCAAAGTTGTCTGATGGGGTGGATTTTACTATCATCACCAGTTGCTTTTAGTTCCTGATAGATATACTCTGAGTTTTGTAGAATTATTTCCCCATCGCAAAAACCGGTCTCTTTAAAACAACTAAGCTACTTTGACTTGAGTTGCACCAGGCAGGGCTATAGTGCAACACTTAGTCATTCAATAACGTGTTTTAATTGGACTCTACCTTCAGGACGAAAATGAATCACTGAGGAACAAAATAGGTAAATAAGCTCACTGAAAGGTTCGTCGATAGACTAAAGACACCGGCTGCGAGAGCAAGTAGTTTAGACCTCTCATCTGCGAATTTGATGATAATGTGATGGAGATTTGAGACAATCCTCTTTCCGGATAAAATTTAGTGTTTGGCTGGGAAGTGGCCAAACAGTCGTGATCGGTCTTTATTTGTCCACCGCGATTTGTAGTCGCATCAGGCCGCGAAATAGACTTCCACGCAACATCGGTTATATTAGTGTCAGATCTTCAAACGCGAGCAAGATGCCAGAAGGTTGTGTTCAAGCAGAGCCGTATTGAACCCTTTTCAATCTTTAGGCATACAACATTAAGTATGATAAGGATGATCTCAAACGTCAACAATGTGTTTTAATGAGACACTAGCTTTATTAGTGTATAAATTTGCCGGCAATAGGCGTAAAATTTAAAAATAACAATTATAAGTGCGACTGGTAATTAATTTTAAACTTTATCCCCATTAAATAACACTGGTTAGAAGCCTGTTGAAAAATTCTCAACAGCCCACCAATAGTTTCACCCTTCTGAAAGCTCATCAGTTTCGTGCGACTCTCAGGTTTTCGTCAACTTTATGTTTTAGTTTAACCCAACTTGCACGCAAGTTGCAAAGTACACTCTTTTGCACAGTAAGTTGGCTGTTATAAGAGACCCACCTGAATACCAGCAGAACCTCTCGTTTCCTGTCATCTTCAACTGAATGTGCTGCGCAAAGGCCGCCTTATGTTTTTGATTACACATTTTCTCAAATTAACGCAAATTACGCAGTCAAACTTCTTCCTAGCACCTACTTACTTTTCAAAAGAGTGGGTTTTCATATTTAACTTTATCTTTTGTGAAAACAAGATGACCGGTGAGTGGGTAACTCAAAAGAAATCTGGATTGGAAGCCCCATTTACGACATTCGGCTGAGCAATAAACCACATTTATGACATTTATTACATTCAGACCTTTCAGGTACTTTACTCAGTGCGTCGTAGGTAATCAGTTTTAAGTACTATTTCGCTGGACAGAAACTGTGCTTCCATTTGGTGAGCTAGCTATTTCTAAGATTAAAAGCTACGTTCTTCAATCACACAAGTACACCCTTTTTATTTAATGAGATTTCACGGACGACTGAGAGACTTTGCGCTAATTTCACCGGCAGTTTCTTTTTTTGAATAGAGCTTCGTACAATCCTGTGCGACTACCAAATTAACCCAATATTTCTGCACCGATTTCACTCTGTAGTAGTTCTCAATACGATAAACATTTATGTCCACTATGTGCTAAATTCAGTCGGCACTCTAGTTAATTAATCCACTGAGGAACAAGCGCTTTTCATGTTTTACGCTTCATCCACGCATTGTTCGTTTTCAGTATATGATTAAATGATTTCCATGCAAGCGGCCTAGTTGGCAAATTAATTACCTCAGAATCGTCTTAGGCCCTTGAAGTGTTTTGCAGTTCGGAATTTATTGGAAGAGTAAACGAATATGCACATGGGTAACGTCAGGACGTGAGGAATGCTTGGTGCTTCTACCTAACAACTACCACTGATATCCTGTTATCTGCAGTAGTTGTGGTGGGTGTCAAAGCGACATAAGAACAAAATTACTCGTTCTGAAGAATTAGCAACTATCAACTTTTAGCCAGATTTAAGCCAAGTTTGAGTTTCAATGCAACAGTGGGTTACTTCATGCAAGCGACTCGAACTTATCTGACTGGTGCGTTGACAGAATCAAATCCCCTGCTACGGGGCAAGAGCTTTCAATTCTTCCTCAAAATTCAATTTTCGGTAAAGCTCATAATGCCTTCTATCTGCTCAAGTGGGCACGATATTCTGTTGTTCAATTTTTCTGGAAGATTACCTCATGTCAGAGGTACCGCCAAGAGATGCAATCCATAAACATCTACCAAACCGAAAACATTCGAAATTAACCGCTGGTTACGCACAGAAATACATTTGTATCACCAGTGCCAGCAGTGGTAGAATGCCTGATGGTCGAGTACTCCCGAACCAAATCAAATCATGCTTGTTGTTTAAATTCAAACCAACAGTAAGGGAATTGAAAATGTGCCGCCTTCCTAACTTTTTGACCTACATCCACAGGACTGCTAAAATTTAGCGTTTTATCCATAGATTAACACTCTCAAATATAGTCTTTCTGGGGTGAAACCATTCTCCAATAGATTCCACAACATATATTTCGCACCGGGTTCCTGTAACATTTATCATAACGTAAAACCCCTAACTAATTTGTCCTATCACATGATTTCGTCTCTTTATTAAAGATATTGACTGGGAAATCAAAAACAAAGCACAACAAATGGGCTGCATGATCTTTGATGTATGATTTGTTTGATAGCTTGTCCAACGCTACCGCAAATTCAAAGCCAGATGTCGACATTTTTCTATAAGTGTGGAATTCACTGTCACCACGCCAAACTACTCTTTCCGAGAACTTCATATGGGACAGTATTAATCACGCTCATCAACTCTCAACTATCTTATTTTCCTGTTTCAAAATATTTCCAAGGGTAAGCAGATTTCACTGCTCACTTAAGGACCTCAGTGGACTGATGATAGGATTCTGTATGAACTTCTCGTTTTTGCCTAACTGATCAATGTATTTCACACAAATTAACTTTCAAAAGCTTTAAAAAGCTTAAGGTAAATGGGTTTTTGCAACTTCCGCTGCAGCATGTCTGCTATTCTCAGCAGCCGATTCCTAGAAGTGCATGGTACACTTTCCGTCTTTACAGTTATCCAGTGAATTAATTTCAAAAGGTAACTAGCACACAAGGCACAACCAAGCTACTGAATTTTGGAAACCAAAGTAAACACCTATATAGGATTGTTCTGCTTCTGCTTTTGACTGGCACATCTACGCAGTTTGAACCGGTAGCGCATTATGCTAGACATACAGTCGTTCAACTTTTAAATTTCAGTATCGTTTTAAGACTTCCTGGTGCCATAATGACAATAATTTACCCCAGAATCAGGTGTTTTACTGAGACTGATCCACCTTCTTTATGACGTTTCATACCGTTTTGTGAAAGCGGAAAAGCTTTTATGTAATTTTGTCTAAATTCTGCTTCTTTAGCTCATAATAGTTTTAACTTACTGAAACTCATTTCGTACACACAACCCTGGAACACAGCACATTGCTGGAGGTTATCACATTCAACATGGCCACCAAACACTCAACCCAGTCTACTGACATCTACGAGTGAACTGCTTTGCAAAGTGTAGTGTAAAACTTTATGAATGGTCCCTTATGCGGTAAAAAGTAGCTGCCAAATTAACAGTCACATTGGAATTTGTGTTCATCTTCAGCCACACTAACATTAATACATGGGATTGCAGGCGTTTTAAGGTGAAGTAAGTGTGCACTGGACGTAGTACACCATTATTTGCTTGGTGTGATGAAATATCTTCCCATGGATTTCATTCATATATCTGAAAAAACTTGCAATTAGGTGGCCGAAACGGTTATCAGTGACCCGTTTCGTGTTCCCTTCTGCCACAAAATTTCATAGAAGACTTCTAAACGGGCTGTGTTTGAAACCGTTTTCGGGAATCATAATTTAAATTGCCAAACGCTGGTTCAAAGGAAAGCGTTGGTAAGCAGCCTTTACAACTCCCTCAGAAGCACATGAATCTTGGACTGTTATAACCATAGTGCCGTAGCCAATTTGCCACCCGCGTTTTTTAGGAGCTAGTACTTAGTATTCACCCAATGTGACGTAAGATCTTATAACATTTGATCCAAAATCGAGTAAAAGTATAAGCGTCTTAGAACACGAAGCTAGAGACAAAAGTCACGAGTCTGGATATGGGTTTATTTATATCGTCGCACATTTAGTTACAGCTACAGTGTACAGTCGGTTATGTTGCAGGCATTATGAGCATGATTCCACAAGTTCTGAACACCTTACCGTCCAGGAATTTTTCCGGTCTGAAGCGGAGTAGGTTTCCATGGTAGGTAACTGGCGGGCTTTCTACTTCATCTAAACGAATCCTCGCATAAATTGAGCCATTCATAAAACGTACAAGTTTGCAACTGGCAGAGAGGTAGCTATCGTACACTCTTCAGAATGTACCGACTGAGAAAATAGGGGTGTTGGTTGAGCGTTATTTCTGGTTAACATCTACGTAATCTATATTATTGTCAATATAATTGGGCCGCTGATGAAGTAAAACAAAACAATCTTACATTTTCAGATAGCTTAATGTTCATTGACTGGTACACTATGGTGCATAGGTGATATCTTTGGTAGAAAACGCGTATATAATCAACTGTGCTTCTGGAAGTACGAAAGAAAAAGCAGTCACCTTTCTGTACCAGAACAAGTGTTAAACTACCAAAATGATTATGGGAATAATACCTGACCCACTTACTCCCGACTCTGAGGCAAGCATACCGCTGGAAGAAGTATTTTCGGTTTGGCCTAATGAACAACTTCAGGCGCTGTGAGAGACACGAGTTTATTGTATCATTCCACCAAGTGGCAGTAATGCATGTTTAATTCCGCTAATGACTACTATCTTCCACTTTTACCTCAGGCGACGGACTGTGTGTTGAGCGCAATAATGATCAACTCTTGACCATTCGTTATTGTAAACTGCTAAGTAGTCAATAAGTAGCGCTAACGATAGTAGGTGCGGTGGTATTCTGAGTCACTGGAGGATTCTGAATATGTCACGCTGTACCAGGAAAGGACCTTATGTATCTAGTAGTTAGCTTTGGATCTGCACGTCCAAATGGAATTCCATAGTACAAATCTTCATCAAATATTGATAGCACTATTGACAAAGACAAAACATAAGGTTTGAAATGTAGGTATTTGTCCTACATCTGATAAAATTTTCTAAAAAAGTGTTTAGAAATAACCTATAAGGCGTTAAAACGCCCAAAAGACCATCAACTGTGGCATAAAAACATCACTTTATAATCAAGTCTCCTTCAAAATAAGCCAAGAAATTAGCATTACCAGATTTTACGCACTCAGTGTGGCCAAACTACATGGTGATGAAGAGCACAGCCAATTTTTACAACAGATTTTCCTCCTTTGGTTCAAGTTTACATAGGGTTTTGCATAGAAATTTTATTGAAGAGCACTCTTTTCGGTAAGGCTTGACATGTTTTCGTAAGGCTTACATTCTCTATAAAATTTTTGGAAACTCAGACCCAGTGAAGCTCCTAGTAGTCGATGGAACTGCGAAATTCTCTCGCCTGTCGTATAGCACATCGGATACCTCAAGGTTTGGATGCAAAACTACTCGGCTAACTTCTTCAATTGAGCAGGGAATAAAAGTTTACCTTTTAGTAGGTTGTTAAATTTCCATGCATGAAAATGGTCAGTGTTGTTAGACAAGTATTGGAGAATCGTGGTAAAAGTAGTAAAGGTAGTAGTTGACCACTTATAAGCTGGTTCACCTAATATAATGGGATAATATAATGGGATAATGGGATAATATAATGGGATATTTATACTCTAAGGCTGTGAAGAAAAATTTACTTAAAACTTCATTACAAAAACAATACTGGATTGCAACAAATAATTTTGAGCACTTTTTCAAGACGGGGTTGGACCAAAACAAGCCTCAGAACGCCAAAATTGTAGGTCTCTGGTTTTTGTATCAGAGAAGGTTAAAAATCAGTCCAAAGGCAAATATAGGGAGACATTTTAGGGGTGGCTTCTCAATTTCCCTCATGAAAGAGTATCACAAACGATAATCGTGAAGTGGCTAAAGAATCTGTTTAAACAGTTTTAATGACTGATCAAAATAACGCCTCATAAAAACCTGAAACCATAAAACTTAGAAGGGACACAATCCAATGGTTTTGTTAACAAAAAAGGCCTTTTTTACTACACAGTGGCTTGAAAAAATTGTGAAATTTTCAAGCTTCCAAAGCAAGGGAAAAACAATAACTTTCCGTTCACTGTTTTAGCCCTCAATTAAGATATTTGTTGGCTGTACACAATTCTGGCCTAATTCTATAAGTGCTTACTGACGGTATCAAGGCAGTTCAGTTGGAAACAACGTGGTTTATGTACAACAACAATCAATATTTTGTCCTGGAAACAAACCCATAGAAAGCAGAAACGATGGAGACAATGGAGCATAATTAGCTGGCATGTTTAAGTATTCACAAATTTAAGCCGAAAAACGACCAACAGATGACACAAAAGAGATGGATAAAACTAAGATCAAATTAAAGTGATAATAATAATAATTCAGCTGTAACATATTTCCCGTGCCTAGCTGTCATGCCAACTGAAGAAGTACGAGGACAGGGTACTGCTATTTTGCGGAAGTCTTGACATGAGAAGTCGAGATGCAGAGGTCGGGTGTGAAACACGGACATTCAGGCCAGCAACTTCGCGCCCTAACCAATAAGCCATCGAATTTGGTGGGAACATGGTCATCATGGCTCTCAAAACCTTTGCAGTTCCGACACAACCAACGTTTATTAGAACCGGGTCCGGTTTTTACAAGCTCCTAATAGCCAGTGGTAAGAGTAACAGCGAAGAAACCGGAGCATGGTTAGCATTATAATTTGTTTATCAGGATAAATTCCAGGAAGCAGAGCGCTTCAGGAGACAAGTAACCTAAACTCTAAGTCAGAGATTAACTGGTGGTGACGGAAGACGCTAAATGCTTAGACAGGAATGCATGCCAGCCCGGAATCCAAACTGGCTGTGGCTTAGAATCCACCGAAACATAACGGCACTGGCATAATGATGCGTTTTGAAAAAGGACATGAAGTTAACACCATAAAATTTCCTTAAATGCCTAATGAACTACTTAGGTACAAAAGACGAAGAGCTACGGCCTAGGCGAGCTTTGAAGGCAGTAAGAATCTATTTTCTGCAATAAGTGACAGTTCAGAACCAGAACAAATTTCTTCAGTGCACAGATTTATCACTCTGCGCCACTTCGAGCGCACATGATAGCTTATCTTCACGAAAATGGTCAGAAAGCTATCTCCAACGCTTGTCTGTTGTTCTCTCATGTTCTTCGTTCTCTGTTTACGAAACTACAGCAATTGGAAACAACACGTCATGGCGCATGGCTTGTGGCCGGATACAGGATTCCAAAACTAAAATCAAAACCTGCCTGAAATCAGGTGTGTACCAGTGAGGCCGATGTTTGAAAGTACATGTCAGGAGGCACCGGATCTGCAAAAATCAGCAACTGCCAGAACGAACGAAATTAACAGTTGTCGCAGCACCAGACGACCACTTGCTCCACAAGGCCTTTGTGGAACACGGCACCGGTAAAATTGACGGTAGACCACCGACGGAAAACACGACGTTACTGAGAATGGGTGAGAGACTGCGGAGCGCCTCACACAAGAATCATAACTCTTTTCGGCCGGGTGGAACAACACTTTATACCTGGGCCAAACGAACAATATCCAGTTTCTTTTCTGAACTAGAATTTATATTGGCTTAAAACACCTGTTAAACTATGCACAAAGCCTTGTGATTGGGAACCGCTGTTAATTAGCAGGGATCCGTCACAAGTGTATCAGTTTCGTTGTCCTGAGTGGCTGTGCTCTCATTAATGGCGCTCGAAACCTTATACAGCTTAGCTTGAAATACTTAAGACAAACAGTGCACCTAATTAGATTCAGTTTTGTCATCACATCCGTACTAGTACCACAGTGAGCATAGTAGTGTTTTAGAGGAATCATCAAACAAAACTGACTCTGGAAACTTGGGCGAAGGCCTCGTTCCTGTGCACTAATCTGTGAATCCATGAAACATTAGTGAAAGATTCAACCACGTCGGCCGAAACAAACTAAGGAATAATCTCAGGGGGTTACAGATATTTGTTGCAGACACTGACAACAGGATTTCATAACAAATTAGAATAAGGCAAGAAGAGCATCCCTAAAAGAATTTGGGTGACCACATTGTATACGGCTAAAAATCTGAATGGTTCAACCGAAGAAGCCACGTTCTCGTATGAGACCATACATGAAATACAAGATTTCATGAACGTACCTTCAGACGCGCAGATACTTAGAAGCCTAAACAACTGTCCTTGCAATCGTGCATTGAGTTCAATGAGTTCACAACCGGTGGCAATATTTTCATCACAAGTGTTCTTCTAAATGGAACGTAAAAATAAAACTACATCCTACGTCATAAAGCGTGAGCCATTTTTCCAAATTTTCGTGCAGTATCAAGAAAGCGGATGAGGCCGTCAACTGACGCAGCACATTTGACATTATTTCTCAATCCACTATCTCTATTCCCACACAGGATAAACTACCGTGTTCGTATCCAACTGTTAATAAGCGTACGGAGTTCCTTATGGCCTTGATCATATTAGACGATGTAGACAAACAAAACTCAACAGACAAGACATCAATAGCAACTATAAAATTATATCTGAGTTGTGCCATTTCGGGAGGCGTTGTGCCTTATTAGTCCTCCTGAACAAACTCAAAATCACCAGGTCTACTCAATACGGTGTAGGAAATTACGCATGTGTGGCGAGCCCAACGGACGTTGAGTCCAGTGGCGAAGTGCTGGTAAAATAAATGAACACCTGAGTTGAGAGCCACCGATTCGTACACTCGGATCATCGGGAGCGCTCTCTGCATATATATATATATATTGTATGTATATGTATGTATTGAACGTCACCTGAGATTCTGTGGGTCTCCATGCCGCGCCTTACGTCATCTGCAAGTGAGGCCAGTCGACGAAAAGTGTACAGATGCTAACCTGGTGTAAGTCCAAAGGGTCACCCATAAAAAGTCCCGCTTATGACGTGGTTTCGAGAGGAAGCAACCAAAAAATATATTGTGGCTTACCAGTTGTGCATGGGTGAGACTAACTAAAGTGATACCGGACCGAGGCAAAATCCGGTCTCCCACTGACCCAATATGGTGCCATACAAAATCATGTCCAATCGCTTTAAGAGATCGCACGGGACAAAATTCACGCTAATTCGTTTTTATTAAAAGTCAGCTTATCAGGAAATAGAGATGTGAGTTGTTGCGGTGTGGACAAGCCCAGACTGGCTGTGTGGTTTAGAATGCGCCGACAGTTTGAGCAACGAAAAGCCGTATAAACCGACTAACAATTATTCCATGGGCCTGTGGGACCCTTTTTCCAGCACCATGTGATGAGCCTCATTGGTTTTCCTATTGGGCAACGTGGGCGAATCTGTAGTCATCCGTGGCCATTGTCAGTGCCGTAAGCTGCTGATAAGTTTTAGTGTTGACCGATCAATTGTTTCTCTTTAGATGACCATTCGCCGCATTCTTCTTTCAGCTTACATGCACGTCATGCGCATGCTTGGGCCATAAGTATGCTGTTTGTGTCTACCACTTTTGCGCACGTTTTATAAGATCACATTAGTTTTAGAACATTACCATTTACAATGTTCAACGTCTTCCCACTTTATTGCCCTTGAACAAAGAAGCGAACTGTCGAGTAGGACCGATATCACTGTGCGACCAAGTGCTGCCAGAGATCGGCTTCTAGGGGTTACCTTGAAATGAAGGGTTGTTTTCCCCTACTTTAAAACTGTGGAGACGGATAGAAACTCCGGCGTCTATAACGTTGACCAGAATGCAAATGGCCACTTGACGTTCGAAAACGGTTTGTCGCTCCTTAGTTCTCAACGAGCGTACAGTATCTTTTAATCCCCTGCACCTGCAAACCCCAACAGTCATACTTTTACTCCGACTCCAACAGTATGGTTATGCCCGGTAGCATTTTACTCACCAGTTGGCAATGAACATAAACGACCAGTTTCCCTTTGTAGGCCATGACAACTTGGCGGTAACGTCCGCTTTGAACATATGTGGCTTCCCGTCCTACTATAGGCGAAGTTGCTGCTGTGTTGGGAGTTTTTTCCCTTACTTGTAGTAACCTCCGATAACTGACTTAAGCTTAACCCAGCTGTCTTGCGGTGAGTTCCGCCTTAAGCCTCACCTAAGTATGGGATGAATTCTTCACTTGTTTTCTGCTACCCTTCGTGGCCTTTTTGCTAGATCTGCAGCCGCGTTCGCTCGCGCAAAAAAATCAGCGATTGCACAAAACTGCATGTAGCCGGTAGGGCAAGAAGTGGGTTGCGTCAAGAAATGGTAAGGGGTGTCTTTGATGTTTGGTTCTAAGTTGTGCAAAACGTCTACAAAATGTTGTTCTAACTATCATGGCAGAATGTGTCACACACTGAGGCACTGCACTCGAATGACTAACTGCAAGCCTGTCGTGTGTGGCTGCATTGCTGTTTGAGGGGATATAACGGCTTTAATGGGACCGTTCACGATTAAAGCAAGAGTAACCACCGACGCCATATCGACACTGGATTGGGCACACGGTTCGTTTTAGACAAATGTAGGCTTTTTAGGCTAAGATGAATGTATTGGTGTAGCTGATATGCACTGACCACTCCCGGATGACCAGGAAAGCTGCTCACTCAATAATTTGGTTGCTGTTCCCAAAGCGCCCGCTTAATGAGGCTTCAGTTCCAGATTCCTGCTCACAATCGTATCACTTTTGCTATATGTTACTATGGCGTGGATTCTGTGCAGATGAAACTTTCTAAACTAAATCCCGAGGGAGCATACATACCAGCCTATAGTGTCCAGTTTTTGTGCAAGAAGGATGGGAAAAAGCATACGCAGCACAGAGACCCTAGTCGGCTTCGATTGATTATCCGATTTGAAACGACTCAATTTATTGCTATATACTTCTGCTTGGACCTGTCGGATATAGACCATTCCAGATTCTGTCAGTTTTTCACTGGGGTATGACCAGGAATAGACATGACGAATGATCTTCCAAATTTGTGCAAATGGTAGCTTACGAAGCGCACCAAACACGCAGCGGCTTACAACAGCCTAAACGAGCTAGACCATTGGACAAACAAACGCTCAGGAACATTTTGAGTGGAAATAACGCTGACAGTTGCTCGAATCGTTTTCAGCGCTACGCCATCGGGTATCTGATCAGGGATCAATGATGGCACAGTAATCCTTGATTCGTTGACAAACGCTGGTCCGTACATCAAACGACTCAAGTCGTCCAATCTTTCACTGCCCCTGGATTCATTCTAGGTCGGCAGGGTTTTGGGATGATTTCAAGCTCTCCCATCCGTTCTGAAAGGTGTTTCGTTTGGCTGATGGCTAGCTGATTGGCCAAAAAGGTACAAAATCTTGTGGAGTAATTATTGATGTAATAAAGCACCTTTGTGAGTCTGTCCAGAGAGTGTCCGTGGAGGAGAATTTAGGCAAACTACAAACAAGTAGCTTGTGGGTCCTGGCTGCAAATGCGGTGACAGCAAGTTCTAACCTCGGAACGGTTACGGTTTGAACGGAGCGACTCTGAATTTTCCGAAGATCAAGCGGCATGCCACCCGACCACCGTTCGACACAAAACGTGCGTATGAAGCAACGCCATAACCTGTTTCTGACGCGTCTGAGAATACATCGGAATCAGGGTTACCATCACCAGGGGACAGGCATCTCGGATACCGCACAACTCCAGTCGACTTAACCAGGTCCAGTTATGAATATCATCGGATTGAATGATCTTCACTGATAGAAGTGTTCTAACCAAAACTGGCCTTACAAAGTTCTTGTGGGAGCTGCTTTGCGGTTAAGCATAGAGAGGCTACCAATCCTAGTGGACCGAAAGGCAAACGAACATTTGCAATGATTCCTATTCGTGTTAGTGGGAATAGGAAATCGAAGGCAAGGGAAGTCAGGAGATGGATCTAATTCAATACCCAACGCTTGCTGTGTATTTATCATCTTTGGAAACATTTCCATTACATAGTCCATTTGTTCAGATGGCGAAAGCCTATACAGTACATCGGGAATACTGCTCATCCACTTATGAAGGTGAAGACCCCTTTTGACAATAACTAGGTTATGGCTTGCACAAAACTCTTAACGTCAGTGACGTAAGGCAACCAAACCAGGTCGGAACCTGATGCAATAAAACAAATTTATAGCTGACCGGGGCTTTAGTGCAAAATAGTATGACAGAAGCGGTAAAAGGGATTTGAGCGACAAGGAAAACGGAAAATAGAAGTGTCTTTTCCAACTGTACCTGAGCTCAGTTACATCAGTCCAGACAAGGGAAGTCCCTCAAAATTGTTAACCGGAAAGGCAGTCATTCAACATGGGGGCATTTTTAAGGACAAACGAAGCTGCGAAGATAGCTTTCGACAATTCCATTCCTTTGTGCAAACAATGAAAGCCCCTCGGCGGAACTTCTATGTTTTGGTTCAGATAGACCCGCTTGTTCACACCAACCCTGCTCCTACACTTGAGCCGCTGATCTAGTTCCTAATTTTCCAGGACTTGCATTTTTCTTGTCATGTGTCAGGCTGAATACTGTTTGTTTCGCCCCTCCTTGTTTTAGTTTTGCCCGCCCGTCGGATACTGCTTACTGTGCCGCGCATCAGAAGCACACCGAAATTATTTTTACCAAAACTACAGGATATTTGAAACTGCGAATTTTACGCAGAGTTAGTCTAATATATTTTCCCCATTCGACGACACGTTGCCCATGGCATTTTGTTTAAGCGAGAGAAATTTTAAGGTCACTGGCCATCACTGATTTGCATTTTGTTACCCTCTTACGCGAGATAAAGCACGAAATCACACTTCAGTTTATTTTTGCCTTATTCAGTGTTCATTGAGAATAGAACAACGCCCACAGAATATCCCATGCTCCACACTGGGAAATCTCTCATTGATGTTTGCCTGCGTTGCACACCTCAAATTGGACGAATGATATGATTTTGTTCAGCAACATTCGCCACGAAACAATTTCTCCTAGAGCTGAGCTTCCATCAAGCACAACTTTGTTAGACAACAGTATGAAATATGCAGTGGCAATGCAAGCGCCATCTGTGGATGATTCTTTCACAGATATGCCTAACTAGCCTGTAGAGAATGCAGCGTCATGAGATAGCTGAAAGCAAATTACCAGCACAATGACATCATTCCTATTTGGCGTATGACGTTCTATGGATGGTGACGGCCATAAGCGGTCACCAAACTAGCGGTATCCGTTGTCATTTACCTCGACTACTTATCTTACATACCTGGTCCGTGTCTTTGTACGACGCTGATTATGGGGTCTCACATATGCACGGAGGCTCAGTCTGACGGCCAGAGACGGTCTCTCATACCCATACGCATTATTGCTTATCTTTGCTACCTATAGTAAACATCATGCCGGGACCATGTGGGCGTCTCTCATACCCATACGCATTATTGCTTATCTTTGCTACCTATAGTAAACATCATACCGGGATCCATGTGGGCCGGTAAAAATGAAGCCTAAATTATGCGTAGTAGCCTGAGCTTACGGCCTGTCATACGCGTTGTTGTACTCAATGTCACGTTACTGGGCTAATTAGGTTCGTGTAAATGTGCGCCGCTAATCAGCTGGTTACCAAATCCAACCTTATTTGCCATACCGGTAACCGCACGCGTTGTCGCAGGCCAGCATTTAAGCCAATCAATAAATACGAAGCCAAAACTATGCACACAAGCCTAATCCAGCGGCGAACGACGTACTCCATAATGACCACAGTACGTGTTATCGCCTACCTTGGCTAAATTTTGAGACTGCTAGCCCAGTGCCTATGTGCGACACAGGTTATCAGGTCCCAACAATGCACGGTATCCCAATCTAACGGTCAAAGTTTGCCCGTCAAAACCCACAACTCTGGATGCTCACGCTTATGCCTGCCGCATATACTAAACACCAAAACCCGTTTCTTTGCAGGCCGATAAATATGAGGTTCCAACAATGCGTTATATACTAATCTAGCGGCCAGCGGCAGCCGTCATACACGTAACTGTAGTCGACATCGCCTACACTGGAAACTCATCGTAATCGCCAGGCCTGTGTCCACGTGCAACGCCGAGTATGAGGCCTCAACTGTGTCCAGTAGCCCAGTCCGATGGTCAGCGACGGCCCGAATACTAATAGCTGTACTTGCTGCCACCTGCAAGCTTCGAGATACCTTGGTCGCGTACAATCCAGTCAACGCATCTCCCTCAACCACATATTCCAACACCAATTTGCACCGAACGCGTACTTGCTATCTGCATCTAGGTATCGATCACCGTATTTGAAATTGAGCAGTGTATCTTATCATTGAAGCAGTTGAGAATAGTAACAACTTCTGACTGTCCAATACTTTGGACGGCATTTTAATTCACAACAAAGTGCTTTCTAGCGGACCTTTTTGACACACCAATTGAGCGTCCAATGTAAACACGACCATCGTGTCACCTCGTTTGTGTGGCTGCAATGATACACGGTGAGCCCTCGATTAACCCAAGGGCATCCCAACTACAATGATAACCCTGAACGGCTCATCCAAGATGTTCATGTACGGGGCTGTCCACGAACACATGTACAGCGTCGCGATGACGACACCGCGACTACCGAGCCCAGTCCGATGGCTTCCTTGTACTCATCATATCTAGGATGTTTCACAGAAAATCTTTGCGTAAATGCAAATGGCCGTCTCAGCCCGATTAATTTGTGCAAGGACTCGAAAGATCTGGTCACCTAACTGTGTCGTCTACTTGTTCTACCCACAAAAACAATGGTTCATTCAACAGTACTGTTGGTAGCTCCGTATATCAGTGAAGATAAAACCTTGTCTTGCGCCAGAATTAATGTGTGTTGACCATCACCAGCTGCGACAAATTCCTTTGCTTCCGCAGGACTCTTGCCACAACGATGGAAGAATTCTACCGGACGCGAATAACCGCTCTATTTTGAGTTTGTAATGACGTGAAAGGCGTGGTTATTGCCTATGTAATTTTGAGATTATTTGCAAATTGAAGGCAGAAGAAAACATCTGAAGAATTCGGCTTTTCCACAAAATGTCACTCGTTTTCACAGAGAGAATGCGCAAAACACAACGGCAGCTAATAAAATACGAAATTTGCGCCCTCTGTGACCTCCGAGTTCGCTTAAACAACTTCTAATAAAACTGCAGCCGCGTTTGAGAACTTTAGGAGCCCGGATATATACCACCAAACACTAAAATTTTACGTTAAAGATTCCTTACTTAAAACTGCGGTTTTAGAGAATTTTTAGGTGCTCGTCCAAGGCTCGGCGGCATTATCCGATGGGAACGTTAGAATCCAAAGGTGGCAGGCAAAAATAAAATGAAGTACGGCGAAGGTGGTGATATCCCATCAGACTGCCAATTTTGGAAATCCAGGAACCCGAACAATCGATCTGGTGACGCAGAAGAGTTGGAGTTATCCGGACAGCCATTTGAAACCTTAAACCAATTATGAGACCCCATGGCCCTAGACTGTTGAGATTGTGTCCAGGATCATGAAAAGAGTAAGTGTTGTTGATGAAGTGGAGGGATTAGTGATGTAGATAAATAGTAGCAGGAATCTCAGAATAATAGTGTACGTCGAAGCTGTAGGATCCACTGGTGTCGCTGCTATGGTGAAGTTGGGACTAAACGTTCCCCGGAAGAGTGCGTTGCTGACAACCCACAAGCCAGAACACGAACGACAGTGGAAATTATTAGCTGAATGCGGAGCGCAGACTGAAAGCCCAAAGGAATTGTCAAATCTGGTCGAAAGGTTCGGTAGATGTGAAAGAAACACGTCCCGGTGGCGTCTGGGGCCGGATGATTGTTTTGTCCATACTTGCCGTTGATTAAACGAGTGAGCGATATGGTGCGGTGAAGAATAATTGCGGGTGCACCCTCAAAGTGTGTATGGCGGTGCCCTACCATCATCAGCCTGACATACTTCAGTTTTCGGACACCCCCTTACGGGACGTTCTTTCTAAGGTCATTAGGCTAGGACGTGCAATTACTTAGGCAGCGAGATTTTTCAGGCCGGCCAAGGAACTCCGAAGAGATAGAAGGAAGCCAACGTAAGCTTGCATGTGTCATTTTGCCGGACTGGAGATAACTGTGGGAGCAGAATGCTGGCAAGGTGGAGTGGATAACAGCCAAACAGGGCGTCCAAACAAGGTGTCGCCAAAGACCAAAGCTTGGTAAGACGAAAAAAGGGAACGAGATTAGTAAGGCCCGGAGAGTTAAAGAAGATATAAGATACGATACTGTGCACTGATAGTAAGAAAATGCTTAGCTTTAACCACAATTATGTTGATGACAACGAGCGAATAAGCACGACAGGGTGTAGGGTGGATTTGTAGTTGGTAGGCTATCGGTCAAGCGGGAGTTGTGTTTGCTAATGTATGATATTAAGGTACGAGGGTTTAAGAGTAAGCCTGTATAAGCACGCAGAGACGTGGTGTGGTTAGGGAACTCAGGCGTATAAGGACTGACGGGAGTGGACTTCCAAGAGGGTAGACTAGCTTACCAGAACTTTATTATATGAGTTGGACTATCATAAGCTAGGAAAGAAAGTGAATGCAAGAGAAATGATCACCAATCCCAGACACGCTGCTATCGGTTCACAATAACAAGTGATGCACGGCTTATAAAATCTTCAGTTGATAGTATTGTAGACCGGCACTGGAATACTGGGGAGCTCGTCGTATATGTGTGCATATTTCTCACTGTAGGCCTCTACGCCTGGGAACAGTAGATAGGTAGGTGTGTTTTGTTTGATTAACGAAGTGTTATTTGGTGCGATGCAACCCCAGGTATGACGAAGACAGCCACTGCTTTGCACACAGATGTAAGCCGTAGACATTGCGGTGTCTTCAGTCCATCCATTCTACCTTGTGCAAAATTCTTTTTTAGCAGACAAAATGTCAGTTCTTACCGTCTGCGGTTTAAAGCGTAATCAGTTGAATGACACAACCGGTACGAGTCCAGCCCGGCAGCGACAAACAGAAAATAACAGAACCCTTTCATGGATTTCCTGAATAGAATACCATGCTCAAAAACCACCGTGTATGGGCGAAGCACCGGAGCTACTGGAGGGATGGCGAGTATACGAGACCACCAAGTACGACGCAAGCGAGCAACCAACCACAACAAATGTTTTTCATCCTTCTTGCATGCTACTAGATCGGCAGTGTGGCGTGCCACAAGCAGTCGTACTTACGACTTATGAATTAATAAAAACCTCTAGCTACCGGATATTTTGTCTGGTCGGGGGAAGCATGTCAGTAAAACAATTCAGTCATTTGGAACAAGTAAACTGCAAACAGACACTGGAAGGGGCAGGTCGCGGAAGACGGTAAATGCAGAGGCGTCTAACAATGGCACAACAGGAACAGAACGGAGCTTCCCAGAGCATCTGAATAAGGCTGAACGATGACGGAGTGTGAGCTACCAAGCCAAGCAGACGCGTACCGTAGCGTTAGTTGTTGCTGTTCCCAATGGGTTGCGTGGTGTTTAGCACGTCCTCAGGTATGAAAAATCATACTTTCGTTTGGTTTGCTTTGGTGGTGGCCAGGCAAGACGAATCATCACTCATTGGATAGAGCAGAAAGAGTAGTCTAAGAAGGCAGAACCTGCGTGCCCGGACAACTTCGTATTGGACTTGGTGAGGAGAGCTGAACGTACAAGTGTGTCTGAGACCAAGGTCTTTGATCTCCGTGGAATGAGTGACAGGGTTTCCGTCAATTATGAGCGTATCAGCTGGGAAGGAGTAGTGGCAGGTAGTTATATGGAACTTGGAAGGAGAGAAGCCTGGGCTGCAGGCAATTGACCAGTGAGTCAGGGATTCTAAGTCATGTTGGATTCGGCAAAAGGCAGAGTTTTAGCAGCGGGAGGAAATGTGTGAGCGATTCTTAGATCTTCCACAAAAAGGAAGTGTTTACCGTGGGACAGTGCAGCGATGGCGCGATACACAGCAGGACGTGGATGCTTCCGAGCACTCTCCCTTGAATGGTTCTACTGGTGATTGATGATGGAAATGGCTGTTTGCCACCGATTTGTGTCACCTGTGCCCTCTCAGATAAGTGCGAGGTGAACCGCTGAAATAAGAATTCAGTGCTGCCAGTGGAACTGGCAGCCACTGACGGATATCTGGAACAGGAATCAATACTGTTGGTTATCTATGGCAATTGTACGTGGGAAGAACCTCATCAATGGGCCTTTGACCAGACGTTCAAAGGTTCGCGTCAAAGGAAACGTATGATGGATCCTGGATCCTGGTTTAAAGTGAAGGAAGACAACAGGTGCTTTTCACCGTGAGGGAGACAAAAATGATTAAACAGACTTAGGACAAATATTTCGACATACTGATCCCCATGTCTCAAGGCACACGATGACATGACATCTCCTCCATGCCTCCTGGCACGAAGGACGATTTGAGGGCCCATACATTAGCCAGGGAGATGGTCACATTGCTAAGAGACGTGTGATTACTCTGTAGTGAAGGTGTGAAATGTGCGACAGGGATTGTGGATTTTTGGTGTGGGGGGAATGGGTAAGTATCGGCTGGCAAAGTAAATGTCCAGGTGGTCGGCTATATTGACATGATTGGCAGTAAAACTACTAATGCCGACAAGTAACCGAGTGACTGCTTGAGATACATCACCCACGGAATGTGTCGCTGAGTAATTTACAGCAAGAAGGGTCCCCGAAAGTTGCGCTTTCTCCGCAGCATTCGAGTGATACCCGTAAGAGCTCTCATTCAGTTGAAAGCTCGGTGATGAGGAGTATTATTGAGAAATCCCGATATTTCTGATATTCTACGCAAGCCCGGCGTATTTTAGCATCCAAGATTTTTAGTAAATTTTCATGGCGACAGTTACCAAGGCGAAAGCTTTTATTGGGAGAAGCCAGGTAGAAAGAGGTTACTAGGTTTTGGTACATGTCGCAACTGCGTTGTTTGTTGAAAGAAAGAAATTGCTCCAGTCCCAGGAGACCAGAAAGAATGAAAAGGCCGTCAAAATATCTGGAGACGGGAGTGAAAGATAGAAGGGCTCAGAAGAGCGGTTGCGCCAAAACTGATCGCATCACACGGAACGACGTAGCGGCCGCTTCCTGAGTAGCACAGATCGAATGAGGTTATAGACAGGTGACTCATATTTGAGAATATTATGGCTAAGTTATGTGGGCACGGGTAAAGATACATAGTGGGGAACAACCCACAATACGTATTAGGGCAAGCAGCGAAGCGTGACGTGTAGGTCACATAGTGGGAGACCAGAAGATATCCGGTAGGTTGAAGTCACCCAAAACAAATGTTGACGAATGAGGAGGAGCATTTTTAGTGACGATATGGATGTGATGGACCTCCGTTGGCCGTTGGATTAGGCCATCACCCATAATTGAAACCCCATCTTCAATGTTTTACATAGATACTGGAAAAGATGAGCGACAACGCGTACGGTTATGAGCATGACGGGCCGTCGACAGCCAGTGGATTAGGTTACCGCGTACAGCTGAAGCTTCATTGACAACTCCACTAATAGGCACGGGCCTAACTGCGAAGTACCCTAGGCAGCAACAGTGCGTGCTGTTAACATGATGCTCGGTATTGGGTGGCCTCATTTTCCGCCTGTGCAGCTGGGCTGGATGACCAATTCTAACTAAGGAGCGCGATTAAAATTTCATTGAGAAAGATATTGCTGCGCTGTTGCCTAACATGCTGTTATTTCGTAGCGCTACTGACTAGTGGTGGATACCGGAGAATGGAGGTCATCCAAAATGCACAGCGCGTTGAATCAACTTTCATCGCTATACTGAACGCACAGCGAGTTTCCTAAGAAGTGGCTTTGTGCCAACGTTTGCCGAACAAGTTCATCTAATTTGTTAAGTGTGAGAGGTGTTACACAAGCAAACGTTATTCTACGGCTTTTCTGGGTAGAATTCGCAACGGTTATTCTGTAGATGCAAAGAACACTGCAGAACGCTACGATATGTTTAAGTTTTATTCCGCGTAAACTGGAGATAAAATGCAATTCGGTGGCGCCCGTTGATCTTAAAATTTCGCGCAATTCAACAAACTAGCGTGAGCAGTATATTACCAAAAGGTGCAAACGTATTAGACCAACATCCCGCAAAGTCGCAACTCTGAGAACCCCACCATTTTGCCCAAAATAGCTTGGGTTTATTTCTAATGGACAACAATAGGCTCCATATCCTAATTCAAAAGCGCGGAAGTTTGCTGCCACCGTTTTACACCTACTTTCCTTAACCCAGTTCATCCACCTACGCGTTTTCTGACAAACTGATTGGGCGGAGGTCGCAGCTCTTTACCAACAAACAGCTGCGCTTGAAGCCGCCAGACTGTCATTACCTTCACCACCGTGCAACATCACTTTGATGCCATTCACCCTAGACGTTGTTAAAGCATCCTGGGAGGCCATCTTTTAACACAAATCCGCAAACATCCCATATCACCTTGCCTTCTTTTCAAGAGCCCTCTTCCTTTAGAGACGTCTCACGGCGAATTCGGCAGGAGAATTAGGGCTGTCTCTACCACTTTAAGTCGGCCCTGGTGTGGCCTTAAGTGCCAATTAGTCGTGACTTCCGGTGACAGCAAGATCCTAAGGTAAGCTTTCCAAAACCGGTTGCAGGACGCCTTCTGCGGTAACATTTTTCGTCTTGGCTTTGTCACAAGCATTCGACAAGCTTTTAGTAGGTGCAACTTCGAAGCGAACGCTTTTTCAAACGCGTCTCTTGTTGGGCAGTCCAAAATCAAACGAAACATCACGGCCACAGCTGAGAATAGGCGAAAACAAACATAGGTGTTTTTTGAACGGCTGGCCTTGCCCGAGGTATAGTCTACTGCCGGCTTCCACGTAAAACATTGCAATTTGACTTCCCACAGAACACCTGCGCTCTCTTGTACGTATCAAACTTGGGCGGCAAGTTTTCAATGCCCCCGGGATAGCGATCGTTCCAGCATCCGAGCCACGTTCAATTTGTTATCATCCAGGTATACGTGGCCATGTTGGCCGGAATATACACAAATGTACCATTTTTCGTTTTGCTTGCTAAGAGGAATGTTCCTCCAGTGGTGAGCCTGGAAACGGCATCGTTTTAAATGATGTCAGATAACCTCGGAAATGTACAAAGTAGCCGGAAAAAAGGATAATAGCGCCCGGCTGTTCCATGTCACCAGACCATGAAGATATGATCACATATTTCTTTCTGATGTCCGTGGAGTTTAGGTGCTTTACAGTGTTTACGTTATGATGCCAACTGGTTACACGAGCGAGAGTTGAGTACTGCATTGAATTCATCAACACAGCTGCAAGGGTGGTTGCTAGGTGACCGTCCGTTTGCTAGGGAAGGTGCCTGAAAGTGCATGGTTGCTTACCATCAAGCATGAAAGTAGTTCCAACATACCCATTTTTCAGAAGTGTTTTATTTGCATCATCCTTTAACTTGCACCCAAGGACAACAGGTGAGGACACACAACGTAGGTACGGAAGTTTGGGATCAACGCTTCCATAAGAAGGCGCCTTTTCGCCGCGAAGTGTAAGTTCATGAAACAGCTCACTCCAGGGTTTTGTCTTGGTTAGTTTTGAACAGCTGTTTTAAAACGTTTTGACCTAAGGTAAAGCCTTCGATTGACGCCACAAAACAAAGTGCTCAAGACTAAATTTCTGTAGTTACTTCTAGGACTTCTTCGACCCAGTGATATGAAGCAACCAACGCCCATCGAGGTATTGGTTGCTGGAAAGACATTTTATCTGATAGGGCGATGTGTAGTGGTCTGGCTACCGAACAGGTTACTTTACCAGGAGTGTGTGGTAAAGAAATGAAAATAACGCTAGATTGGGTATACAATAATGAACAGGTCAAATGAATCAGAATCACTAATAATTGTTTTCTTTAAAACGGTTCGTCGTTGACCCAGGTAAGCGAATAAACAATAATCCAATCATGGTGGTCCAAAGGTCTTCTTCTGAACAGTTCCCACATAAAACAGATTTTGAAGATGGTCTGAACAGTTTTGATACCAGAATTAGCACTTGAGACTCGCGAATGGCAGCTGCAGGCGCAAGCGAAATCAGAAGAGACAGTCGAAGCAAGTGACCATGTTTGTATTGCGTGAAACTTGTACAATTGTGCGTTTTTGTGTTACTTCTTATTCAAACAGAAAACGATTATGCAATTGACGAAAGCAAGTGATGAAAGCAAAATAAACGTAGAGAACAACACATTCACGGATTCACGGATTGATACACAGGATCGAGGCTATCGCCCAAATTTCCCGGGTCTCTTGTTCTTGTCGGTCAGTGGCTGTCGTTCACCTGAAGGGCACAAGCGAAAAAAGGTGTAGCACTGCTCTTTATGTTCTCAGTGCGGGGCATTATTCTTGCCAGCGCAAGGATTCCCATAGATAAGTGTCTAATAGTGCTTTAAACTGGGTTCCAGAAGGAGCGTGAACAACCGTCAGAGGAAGGTCATTTCACGCACCTACTACCCGAAAAGAGAAAGAAGTTTGCCTAATGGATGTGTGTGCTCTGAGCTTGAAAATTTTCTTACTTGTCCCCGCCGTGTGTTTTCTGGGTCAACGGTAAAATACCTGTTTGCCAAGCCTTGTTCAAACAGGGCATAAGTAAGAATTAGGTTCCCTCGGAGGCGACGACACTCCAGGGGGAAGAGATCAAGCATCGCGAGGTGCGTTTCGGAGCCCACGGATTTGAGGCCGGCAAATATCCTCGTAGCGGCTCGCTGGACACGCTCAATGAGGGTGAGGTCTTTCGTGCGTCCTCAGTAGACAACTTGGTTGGCGTACTTCAGAAGCGGTCTGACGTAGGCCCCACGGAGTATTTAGAAGTCCATGCGAGTAATACGGGAGAAGGTACGTCGGATCATTCGTAAAATGGCGAATGCATTTTGGGCCGATTTCTCATGGTGTAGTGAGAAGGACAAGCTTGAGGAGACCCAGATGCCCAAATCTTTTTTGCCATCGATCCTCACGATGTTTTCTGGTCCCTTTTCACCATGCATAACAAAGGCATTCACTGAATCCCCTCCAAACGACACACGGACGCACTTTTCATCATTCTGAGGAAGGCGCCAGTCCAACGACCACTGCTTGGCAGCGTCTACATCCATTTGGAGGG